>NC_137048.1:10314940-10349940 GCF_032717465.1 Coenobita brevimanus
ATGAGATTTGTTCGTGACCACCGCCTCCGGGATAACGGCGTTGGCTGTAGATAGATAAATAGATAGATAGACAAATGGACATCGATATATACTTACAAACACGTCGGTACTGATGGATAGATAAATAGATAGATAGATAGACAAATGGACAGATCGATATATACTTACAAACATGTCGGTACTGATGGATAGATAGATAGGTAGATAGATAGACAAATGGACAGATCGATATATACTTACAAACACGTCGGTACTGATGGATAGATAGATAGGTAGATAGATAGACGGACCGACAGACAGGTAGAGAAAATAGATACACAGATGGACCGATAGATAGATACAGATAGATATACAGTTAGACAGATAGAAGTTTTGTCTTGTACCTTTTTTCTGTATAAAATCCTCTTATGGGAGAAAGAACAGGTTAAAAATCTATTAATAATGTTCCCCTGTTGCCTTGGCAGCATTTCGTTTACTGTCTATCTGTCTGTCTATCTGTAAGTCTATCTGTCTGTCTGTCTGTCTGTCTGTCTATCTATCTGTCTATTTGTCTATCTGTCTGTCTGTCTATCTGTCTATCTATCTATCCATCTATAGCCAGACGCCATAATCCCATAAGGGGTGGCCGTTTGTCTTTGAGTAAGTCGTTTTTCGGGGAGGGGCACTAACCCTCCACCAACCCACTTGTTGATACGTAGGAAACACGTATGGGTTGGTTATATGGTTACCACCCAGCGTTATAAATGGTTTCCTGGCTTACAGGAAACCATTAGGCTGGTTGCTCAATGTAAAGCCACCTGAAAAAGGAAGAAGAGTAATAAAAAGTGACAGGAAAGATGGGAGAAATAGGAGGAGAAGAGGACAGACACAGAAAAAGAATGATAAAGGTGAAGGAAGAAGTAGGCAGCACTACATCAAGTGAGTGGATGATATTTACGATTATAAACAAAAACAGCATTGAGATTTTGGTTCCCCAGGTGTTTAATTAAGGACAGGTGTGTGTTATTAAGACTTACCTGGCTGTATTAATTTACGTATTTACCTTTTCATTTATTATTTCAAATTAGTGATCCGGAAGTTGTTATTTTATGTATGTCATTTTTCTGTCTACCTGTGTGTGTGTGTGTGTGTGTGTGTGTGTGTGTGTGTGTGTGTGTCGGTTTCTCTCTCTCTCTCTCTCTCTCTCTCATTCTAAGCAGATGCCCAGTCACGGGTCCTCATAAAAATACGAGTTCCTTTTTTTTTTTTTTTTTTTTTTTTTTTTGAGAGAGAGAGAGAGAGAGTGAGAGAGAGAAAGTGCCCTTATTACTATCACCACGAACTCTGTCAATTTAGTACAATTAGGTACTTTTGTACTGAGAGTAATTTCATCAACGTTGAGAGAATTGGGAGCAGCCGACGTGATGATGATGATGATGATTGTGATGATGATGATGATGATGATGATGATGATGACGGTGGTGGTGGTGATGATGGTGATGATGGTGATGATGATGATGATGATGATGATGGTGGTGGTGGTGATGATGGTGACGATGGTGATGGTGATGATGGTGTCGGTGGTGGCGGTGGTGATGACTATGATTGTGGTGATGAAGGTGGTGGTGGTGGTGGTGATGATGGTGATGATGGTGGTGATGATGGTGATGATGGTGGTGATGATGGTGATGATGATGATGGTGATGATGATGATGATGATGATGGTGATGATGGTGATGATGATGATGATGGTGGTGGTGGTGATGATGATGACGGTGATGATGATGATGATGATGATGGTGATAGTGGTGATGATGATGATGATGATGATGATGGTGATAGTGGTGATGATGATGATGATAATGATGATAATAGTGATGGCAATGATAATAATGGTGATGATAATAATGATACTGTACACGTAACCCTTTCAGACCGGCGATGTCTTTATTCTCTCCACCTCAGATAATTTTCTTATTAAATGGAAGTCAGGTTTATTGGCCTAGAAGAATTAGATTTACTCTTTACTAACTCCTTTATTACCCTTTTTACTCATCCTTAGCTCAGTGGCAGACTTTGGCGGCATTGCATCCATTCCACAGCACTTCTTCGTGACTAGCATCATATTCTAGTGTTAAGCCATTGCTACATCTCAGCAGTCATGATGAGGTGAGAGAGAGCTACACTCCTACTCTCTCTCTCTCTCTCTCTCTCTCTCTCTCTCTCTCTCTCATTCTGTGTGTGTGTGTGTGTAAGGAGTGCATTTGTATGTACGATATTAACGTGTGTGTGTGTGTGTGTGTGTGTGTGTGTGTGTGTGTGTTTTACTAGAGTATGCAGGATGGAGAGATAATTTTAACCCTAGTGACAGCAAATAGAAGAAAGATAATTACACTCTTGCTCTAATTCCTCCCATCTCCTCTTGCTCTAATTCCTCCTTTCTCTTTCTCTAATTCTTCCCACCTTCTTCCTCCATCTTCTCTCTTCCTTTCTCTCTCTTTATTCCAGACTCATTTACCTCCTCCTCCTCCTCCTTTATTTACATCATTTATTAATCATCCATTCTTGCCTAATGTCTGTGAATAAAGAATCTTATCGTTAATTTACTGTTTGTTGTCATCTCATTCTCCCTCTCCTTCTCCAGCATTCCTTCCTCATTTGTGCCACACCCATTCTCTCTCTCTCTCTCTCTCTCTCTCTCTCTCTCATTCCATCGGTATCACCTTATTAGCTTTCTGTACTGCTTGCCGTCCTTTTATTGCGTCTTTAGACTCTGTACTTATTATCCGTCCCCGCCCTTGAGGGGCTCGTGGACGGGTATTGTTTTTATTGTTTGTTTGTTTGTTTGTTTGTTTATCTGTCTGTCTGTCTGTCTGTCTGTCTGTCTGTCTGTCTGTTAACAACTTTACGCGACAACTACTGGTGCTGTTTTGACTGAAATTACACGGATGATGGGCTATGACCTTCTAATCACCTCAATAAATTTTGGCCCAAACTGGCCCAAGGCCCAGGCTGTAGGCCCAAAAAATGTAAAAAAAGATTTTTTTTTTTTTTGCCATAACTCCTTTCATATTCGTCATATCAACATGAAACTCAAACCTAAAGATGCATCTTTCAAATCTGCATCCTATAACATGCCTCATTACATCAGGGGGGTCACCCCCCAGTTAGCGGTAGGGGGGTCAATGTCAGGTAGGTCGGGCCTAAAATTTCAATTGGACATAAAATTGTCAATTTTCACCCAATTTACTCCAAATATGATATGTGACATCTTTGACTAGATATCCTGTTGTGTTTAAACGTCACCACTAAAATGACTGCCTGGGACGAGTTTGCTGTGCCTTGGCACCGCTTCTTGTTACCTCTTTACTAATTGTCGTCTTTATTAATTGCCCTCTACTAATTGCCCTCTCTACTAATTTTCCTCTTTATTTATTGTCCTCATTACTAATTGCCCTCTACTAAGTACCCTCTTTACTAATTGCCCTCTACTGAGTGCCCTTTTTACTAACTGCACTCTTTACTAATTGTCCTCTACTAAGTGCCCTTTTTACTAATTACTCCCTACTAAGTGCCCTCTTTACTAATTGCCCTCTTACTAAGTGCCCACTACTAATTTCCCTCTTTACGAATTGCCGTCCACTAACTGCCCTCTTTATTTATTCCCCTCTTTATTTATTGCCCTCTTTACTAATTGCCCTCTTCACTAATTGCCCTCTTTTCTAATTGTTCTTTTAATTATTGCCCTCTTTACATATTGCTCCTTTATTTATTACTTTCTTTACTAATTGCCCTCTTTACTTATTGCCCTCTCTATTGCTCTCTATTCCCTCTTTACTTATTGCCCACTTTATTCCTAACTTTACTCTTTCCTCTTTACTTATTGCCCTCCTTATTAATTGCCTCTTTTCCTCTTTTTTCCAGGGAAAATGTTGGGCGAGCGGCGTAGGGACGAGGCATGAAAGGAAAGTCAGACAACTCCTCCTTAGGTTAAAGGAAAGGAAAGGACGAAGAGGAAGGAGAGGTGGGTGGAGGAGCAGGAGGAGGGGGAAGAAGAGGAGGAGGGGGAAACGGAAGGAAAAGTAGAGGAGGTTTGAAAGTGAGAAGGAAACTGAGAGAAAAGTCCTGAAAATGCGAGAGTATTATTAAAATGGTGGTGTTGTGTCCACTGGCTTTCTAACTAAGATATGAAAATAGAAAAAAAATAAATAAATAAAATAAACAGCCTTCTTGATGCGGGACCAGTGACGGAGGGATCTGAATGAGAGAGAGGAAGTTTGAGAAAGTGAGAGAGGAGGAGTGAGAGAAGAAATAAATGTTAAAAATCCACTAAGGTTTTTTTAGTTCATGTGGCGCTGTCCTCGGTGGCATTGCGTTTAGGAGGCGAAGATGTGAGGGAGACTCCTGTGTGCCTCCTTCTCCAAAGTTGGTCCTTGAAATGCCTCTCAGGTCAGCGCGAGACAGATTTCAGTCGTATTTAAATGTTAGAGTCAGATTTCAGTCGTATTGAAATGTTAGAGTCAGATTTCAGTTGTTTTTAAATGCTAGAGTCGGATTTCAGTCGTATTTAAATGACTGATTCAGTTATCAGCCATATTTTAATGCTAGTCAGCTTTCCGTTTTTATGTTTTTTTTATTGCTTGAGTCAGATTTCAGTCGTATTTGAATGCTAGAGTCGGATTTCAGTCGTATTTGAATGCTAGAGCCGGATTTCAGTCGTATTTGAATGCTAGAGCCGGATTTCAGTCGTATTTGAATGCTAGAGTCGGATTTCAGTCGTATTTAAATGCTAGAGTCGGATTTCAGTCGTATTTAAATGCTAGAGCCGGATTTCAGTCGTATTTAAATGCTAGAGTCGGATTTCAGTCGTATTTAAATGCTAGAGTCAGATTTCAGTCGTATTTAAATGCTAGAGTCGGATTTCAGTCGTATTTAAATGCTAGAGTCAGATTTCAGTCGGTTTTCAAGTAAGATTTCCGTCGTGTTTAAATGTTTGAGTCAGATTTCAGTCGTATTTTAATGCTTAAGTCAGATTTCAGTCGTATTTAAATGGCGGACAATCATCCTTTTTTTTTTTTTTTTTTTTTAAGGAAGAAGGAACCAAGGGCCAGGAGCCAGCAAGATTGTTCCCTCCAAGAAAAAAGAGAAGCCAGGTAACAGAGAGCCAAATTCAAGATCCGTTCACTTCAAGATGCCTAGACACACTGCGTTTGAAAGACTGGAGGTCATAGGCAGTGAGAAATACAGACAGTGAAGTGAACGATTGTGGTAATAGTAAAGCCACTCATGGGACCCAGTCACTTATATTGCAAGTGAAATAAGAGATGCAGTATTCTGTCACAAACCAGTTACTTGGATTTCGATGTTAATAGTAGTTTAGTAGCAGTTAAGCCCAAAGAAAAGATCAAGTTACTTAGAAGTTAGATAAGATGCATGCAAGCAGGGAAATTCATGAAGAAGAAAGTGTTTAGTGGATTTCTGATAATACTTTAAGAACTCCACGGAAAATCCCAAGAAAAAATTAAGAAAACAGAAAAAAAGAAAGATGCAGTCGCTTGGAACTTAAAGGTAAATACAAGAAGTGATGCTGAGACAGGAAGAGTTACATGCATCCTGAGTGCTGTGAACCCCAATAGAGAAATCCAGGCTAATGAAATACTGAAATGGATTGATAGCACAGGGAAAGGCAGCTCTGATATCTGAGGGAAGATTGAAAATGAGACATCAGCTCTGAACCTGGAGTGAATGACCAAAGTGATGAGGAAGACAGGACGCTTGTTAGCGGGTACCTGACCGGGGCTAAACACACCATGACCTTCCTTGACACAGTAAGGAACAGTACGCAGGTCAGGCAAGGTCAGGGCATCCTAGGGGCACTGTTCCGCTCTGCTGGCGGAGTAGGTGGAGGAGGAGGGAGGCAGGAGGAAGTGAAGGAGGAGTTGGATGATCAGAACTCCACATCCATCGTCAGCCAGGCTCTCTCCTTGACCGAAAGCACCGGAAGAGGCTTAGATCTTAACGCAAATGGAGACCTAGATTCGAGTGGAACCCTTCTCACCCTTGGAGATCAGGAGACCGTCTATCTCTCCTCCTTGGCCCATAACTTGAGGCTCCAGATCTCCTCCTCGAGCAATGGGACTCGAGTAGAGGCGCTCTTCGCCAACTACCCTCCACACCTGCTGGATTTTGCCGTCTTCTGCTGCGTCGCCTTCATCGTCCTCGGCGTCCCGGCCAACCTCATCACCATCATCGCCCTCGTCAGGTGCAAAAAGGTAGGGGTTGTCTGGCACTTGTATGTTTTCTGCTCCAGCTTCTCAGTTATTCCTTTGTGTTTTTGTCATTATCTCTGTCGTGTGTGTGTGTGTGTGTGTGTCATAAAGACTTTGTAGTTAATTGTAGAGAAGTATATTTTAGACTTGTGGTCGAGCGGCTTTTATATCTTGTAGTAGTTTCCCCACCAGATGTCATGTAGTGACGGGAGAGGTAAAGAATAGTATGGGACTATTTTTATTTGTCTTGGAAATATTAAACAGGTATAATAGTATAAGTCCTGGGTAGCTACCTCCCTGTCTCGCTATCTCTCTCTCTCTCTCTGTTCTAAGCTAATCTCCGTCTCGACCTCTCTATAGGGTCGCTTGTCTCCTTCTAAACTCTCTTTCCTAAAATCTCGTGTAGTAGGGTGTGTGTGTCACGTATCTTCCTCATGGCAACAGAACTTTCTCACGAGAGGACTGCTGACAGCTAACTGAATCATCTCCTTACTGGCCGCTGTCGTCAGCTTTCCCCGTGTAAGCGTTTAGCGCTGCTCGCTTCTCGCAAACACAACACCTTCTCATCATTTGACTTCCTGCTTCTATCTGTCTCTCTATCTATCTATTTATCTATCTATCTATTATGTAGTCCTATATTTGCTCGGCCGCGCGAAAATGACGTACCATCGACATTTAATAGTTATAATATATTAATACATACTACATACACATTATAATGAACTTATAAGCTAATTAAGTGAAATACATAATATTGTAAAGTAACATAATTGTATGAATATTGTATACATATATTATGCATAGTAAATAGTGATTATTCAGTAATATTACATTTTAAATAAGTTGAATACATATTGGAATAAATGCATTAAAGTAAATTATTTAACTGTAATACAGTATGTACTTGGGTTATTATAGTGAAATGCATACATGCAAGAATAAAAATAGTTTAAAATTAAGATTATTGTAAGAGTTACTAATATTTCATTTAAAGATAATGGTACTGGTCTGCCATATATGGGTCATTCTTCTTTGTGTTATTATTATTATTATTATTATTATTATTTTTTTTTTTTTTATATATATAATTAATACTATATACAAAATATATACACTTCATTCAGGGTGGTTAACTGTGATGTTAACTCTCCCCCACTAAACAATGACTCCAAATTAGCAATTCTTGCATGCATTCTGTGCATGGCCAACAGCATTACTGCAACCACAATGCAGATAATTATGAAGACAGAAGGTGCTTGGCTATACACATAATATGGGTTGAACATACTCAAACTCAAATCTTCCCAGGGCTTCATTGTTTCATTGATCAGCTGCATAGTTTCAAACTTAGGTGAAGTCAACTTAATACTTGTGCTCATGTTTAAGTCCATATCAGGCAGTGGGTGGAAATGTTTGTGTGTATGATTGAGGATGGCGTAGTGATTGATGGTGGAAAAAGTAGACATGGATGGTGTAAATACCGCACAGTAGTCTGGTGCTATGTATAATCCTGAGGCTGATGTATGAGATGGTGGTATATCTGGACAGACTATGTAAACTGATGTGTTATGAGGGAAATAAAAAAACTGCGAGTGTCCAATGCGTTGATGGTGTACAAGTTTATCTGGAGCAAAAGTGAAGTTGCAATGATGATGAATATTGTTATTGCTGATGATAGCCATTTCACAAGGGACCGTATCAGTAGGCTGAAACGTGAAAATGTACGCAGGACAAAGATGAACAGCATGTAAGGATGTGCGGCACTTTCGCTCAATCGTTGACTCACTTGCGAAAGTGACAGTGTCTCGTCTCTTGGAGACCATGATGAGTTCGGTGTCTGTGTTGATGTTGATGATGACTAAAGTGTTGTTGTTTCTATTGGGAAGGGGTGTATTTGGTATACTGTGAACAGGTCTTCCGTGATGAATGGTACATGAACTATCACTGATGTTGGTGTTAGTGTTGCTTCCAAGTACGGGTAATATTGCATAAATTCCCTACTGCGGAACAATGGCTTCAATTTATGTGTATGTATGCCTTGACTAACTATCTGACGTAGCTCATGAACTGGGAGTAAGTCATTTGTGATCTTGCCATCACCAGCATTCGAAATTCCTTGCATAAGTGCCCTGAAATGATCTCTAGTGTTCTCTAATTGTAGTAGAATCGTGTCAATATGTTCTGTGATGATGGAGAAGTGCTGGAAAAGGGTAACGTTACCCTCCAAGTTATTTATTTTATCTATACTCTCGAGAGCTACGTTTTCTGCTTGTTTCAGATTTTTCACAATTGTTTTCATTGCTGAGTTCTGTCCTGTGATGAATTTATCTTGGTATGTTAGTACCTGAGCTATCTTATTAAATTTTTTGTTTATTTCTTTAAGGTCATCCTCTGTAGCCAATCCAAAGATGTTCCCAAGAATTGCGCCGCCCAGATCGAACAAACCGCGCTTTTGGCGAGTACGTGTGATGTTGTTCTTGTCGCTCAGCACCTCTGTTCCATAAGATGGGAGATCTTGGATCATGACGAGCATAGTTGACTTCGCCTGTTCTAGTTTCCATTTCGCTAACTTCACCATTTCATCCACTTCCTTGGTGATATGTGATTGTGAAACATAATTCCCTATCTTGAAGTCCAGAGTTCGCATCGGCGTCGCAAGTCTTTCTATATAAGTAGGTAAGTCATACAAGTAATCTAGACTTATTTCAGTACTCATGACATCCTTGACGATTGTAGTCGTGGCCGTTGGAGCTATGAGGCATCCTTGTCGTACTATATGCTTGGGGTCTAGGTGCGCATATACTCTTACTATGTATAGGAGAATCCATAGCATAAGTCCCTTCATCGTAACCTACCGAAAAAAAAATCTATTAATTTCCTATAAAGCTGTGGTTGATGATAGTGATGATGTGCGTTACGGTTGGCTGTTATTTCATTTATAGAAGGAGTTTAAATCGATATTTAATTCTCGTAAATGATGTACTGTAGATTTCATTGGAATAGTTGCCCCTATGTTCGATTGTTTGGTATATGACCTTAATTTCTTTTTGTAATCATTGTTGTGTTCTTGCTTGGTTTCTTGAGGTACGTTCACCTGTTCGGTTGTGTCCGAGGCTGAATAATTATGTGATAATTCCCTTGAAACTCGTTTTAAATGGTCAATATGAACTTGTTTTTCCTCGCCACTTGAAAGTGACTTAATTAAAACTTTGTTTGCCTTTATGTTAATTACTCTGTATGGGCCCTCAAATTTAGGGGATAATTTATTGTCTCTCGTATGAATGACTCCGTAAACAATGTCTCCTAAGCTGATAGGTGAATCTTTTGCCTTTTTGTTAAATGCCTCCGTCATTTCTTCCTTGGACATCGTTAATTGTTTTTGCACTCTTTTGTGTATGTCCTGGAATTCACGTAAACGGAGTTTAGAGTAATCATCGTAATTGTATATAGGCATGCTGTCACCTTCTAGGAGCTCATATGGTAATTTCTTATCCGTGCCATATATAATGAAATGTGGTGTGTCACCAATGGATTTATTTATAGACCCATTAATGGAGGCCTCTACTCTGGGAATCCAATCATCCCAGCTTGCATAATTTTCACTGAGAATGTGTCGTAGCACATCTAATACCTTTTTATTTTGTCTCTCTACCAACCCATTCGATGCTGGGTGATAGGCCAAAACGTTAACCTTTTTAATGTTGTATTGTTTACATATTTCTTGTAAGATCTCAGAATTAAATTCTCCTCCATTATCACTTATTAATACCTTTGGGGTAGTAAAGCGACATATTACATTATCTGTTATTGCCTTTGCTACTGTCTCTGCTGTCTTATCTTTAATTGGAGCTAAAATGACATAACGGGAAAAATGATCCGTTGCTACGAATAAGTATAGGTTATTATTGTATGATAATGGCATCTTGAGTAAATCAACAGCGACAACGTCCCATGGTTGATGTGGTACTGGGTAATTACCCATCGGTGCAGGTGTGATTGGGTATCCTTTGTGTTTCGCACATGATTCGCATCTGTCTATATGATTGTGTATATCTCTTCGTAATGAAGGCCAGTAATATAATAGCTGGGCTTGGTTGAATGTCTTATCCTTTCCAGGGTGTCCTGCATGTGGGCTGTCGTGTATCATTCGTAATACTTGGGGTATCATGTCATTAGGTACTACCAACTGGTTAGTATTTCTTTGGCGTTTTGGTTGTTTAGAGTTAATTTTGTATAATGTATTATTGACCATTGTGAATTGTTCAAGTGGGACATGCAGTTTGGGTAATTGTATGTCATCTCCACTTTCTAACTTGTATATTACTTTTGACCATACTGGGTCAAGTCTTTGTGCCTTTGCGATATCCTCGTGGTTTGGGATATTTCCTTTGAGATCTAACGCCGCAACCTGAATTGTGTTCGGGTTCCTAGATAATGCGTCAGCTACTATATTCATTTTACCTTGTATATAATGTATTTGTACACTGTAGTTTTCAACTGTACATTTCCATCTTGCTCTCCTCCCAGAAAGGAGTTTTTCTTTAAACATACCCACCAGTGGTTTATGGTCGGTGAATAAGTGGATTTCGTAACCATATACCAAATCTCGAAACTTTTGTAATGCAAAAATCACTGCAAGTGCCTCTAAGTCTGTAGTGCTATAATTTTTTCTGCACCTCTTGTTTGTCTGCTGGCAAATGCAATTGGTTGATTCTTTCCTCTTTTATCTTCCTGCATCAGTACAGCCCCTAATCCTTTAACTGATGCGTCTGTACAAATAAGAAATGATTTCGTGTAATCTGGATATGCTAAACAAGGTGCATTCGTTAGTTTAATTTTTAGATTGTTAAATGCCCTTTTTTGTTCTTCTTCCCATTGGAATACAGCATCTTTTTTGAGTAGTTGGAATAGAGGGAAGGCTATATGAGAGAACTGTGGTACGAAGGACCTATAGTACCCAGCCAGACCTAAAAATTGTCTAACTTCGTCAGTCGTAGTGGGTTCAGGAAAATCTCTCACTGCCTGTATTTTGTCATCAGTGGTGTGAATACCATCAGAGCTTAATTTGTGGCCTAAGAAATTTATTTCCTTAAAGCAAAATTTGCATTTAGAAAGTTTAATTTTTAATCCAGCATCACTAAGCTTTTGTAAGAGTAAGTCTAATTTCCTGAGATGATCCTTAATATTCTTCGTTGCGATAATAATATCGTCAAGATAAACAAATATTCCTTGTCCTAAAATTCCGGACAATACGTAATTCATAAGACGCTGGAACGTACCAGGGCTGTCCTCAGTCCCATTGGCATTCTTGTATATTGATAATGGCCTCTGTTTGTTGAAAAGGCAGTGTATTTACGTGACTCCTGAGATACCGGAATCTGATAGTATCCGTTTAGGAGATCGATGGTCGAGAATATATTATTCTCAGGACCAATATTCTGTAGAACATCACTTAGCAATGGCATGGGAAATCTGTCTGGGATGGTGTGATTGTTTAGTTTACGGTAATCTACTACCGCACGCATTTCTCCATTTCTCTTGGGCACAAAGAAAAGGGGAGCGTTCCACGGAGAAACTGAAGGCTCAATAATTCCAAGCTTTAACATTTCATCGACATACTGATTTGCAAGTGTACGTTGGGAGTGTGGTATGCGATAAGCTGGTACGAAAATTGGTGGTGTTTCTGGGTGCACATTAATCATGTGATTAATCAAGTTAGTACACCCTAATCGTTCTCCGGGCAAGGCTACGGTGTCCCTGTGTGTTTCAGCAGGGTTAACAAATCATTTTCTTCGTCAAATTCACCTGAGTGAATTAAATTCTCTTTTATTCTTTCTCTATCCGTAGATTTTATCTCACTTGTTACTCCACCAATATTTATTTCCTTCACAGGGGCGAAACATTTTTCAATATTAACTATGCAAGTTCCCTTCTTCAACTGAACTTCCCCATTCATGTGATTAATAATGAATATCTGAGTTAGCCCTTCGTCGTTCGTATGACATAATGCGTTTTCTACTGACAATCCTTTTACTTTACATAATTCTTCTAAGACAAGAACAGTACTATTCCGTAATTTGCTCTTTATGGTAACCTTCATGTATGAATTAGGTGGTATAACCAAATCATTAGTGAGATGGGCTGGAAAAATTGATAAATCAGTACTGTTAGCTGGGTCACTAATTCTGGAGGATGGGGTTGCTGGTGTAAGTGGATCTATACACTCATCTGTTTGTGTATGTTTGTTAAAGCCTTTAATATTACCAATTCTTTTTGGCTCTCTTCTACCAATCGGTGAGGGCTCTGAAAGTATTTCCTCTATAAATTCATTATCAAAGTCTATTCCATTCATTTGTGGGAGTATAGTTATGTTCTCAGTTCTCATGGATCTTAAGCCCAGTAACATATGAGCTTTAATTGCTAAGTTTTCAACGATATAGAACAATGCAGAGAATGGTCTTGTAGTTTCTGTGAAACTGAGATTTAATCTTATCATACCTTTTACTGTAATCTCTTGACCATCTACTGTGTTTAATTCTAAATCAGCTTCATCCAGAAAAGTTACTTTCTTTTTATTTTTAAGAATTCTATTTAGTTCTTCATGTGTTATTAAGTTCACTGGAGAGCCTGTATCTAAAAATAAGGAAACGTTTTGATCCTCACATACAGCTGGTATCAAGATACACTCATTTCCCAACATGCCTCCTATGTGAAGTTTAACCTTGTTCTTTTTTATGTTTGTTCGTTTTTTGTCATGACTTGGTCTTCCCCGATTTGAACATAGACACAATTTTTTCTACTGTTTTGCAATCACTAGTCCAGTGCCCTTGGTATCTATGATGCCTACAGTAAGGACCAAACCCTTGTGTCTTTTGATTATCCTCTTTTGCCTTGATAAAGCATTCATACCTTGTGTGTCCTGGTTTTGCACAGTAATGACACAGAATGGACCTATCCCTTGACTGTGACCTACGAGGTGATTTCCCATAAAAAGTGTTGTTTATAGCGCGAGACCTGCTCGGGCTGCGCGAAAACTTATGAAACTGCCTGTAGGAAGGCGTGTGGGAACGAGGTCTAGGCGTCTTTGCTTGTTTGGGCTGCCTCATTTCAGGTCGCGATCGATTTTGTTCTCTGTTTGGGGTCGGTGTTGATGTTTTCACAGCTGATACTGTCTCAGGTACCCTGATTCTACCAGAATGTGCATGTGTGTCGACCACACCTGCTTTACTGCACTGCATCTCTACCTCGTTCATTAAGTCTAGTAAGCACATTCCAGGGATGTACGCGATTGTTTTGGCGATCTTAAGGGTTCTATCAGGTAATTTACACAAGGCAGCTACATAACCAATGATGTCCACGACGAGGTCTGGGGACATCTTTCCATCATCTGTTATCCACTTAGAATTCTCCAGAGTAGCTAATAGGGTTCTCTTGATTGTGGAGACATCAGCAGTTATTTCACTGAGCACATGGTTTGTAGTGTGCTCCCTTACAAGATCTACAATTTTATGTAATTCTGGAATTATACCTGGCAAGAAGTTCATACCTCCAGAAAATTTCTTCAGAAATTCAGTTTTAAATTCATCATATGTCCTAGCACGATGTAGCTTATCGGAGCGCAATAAATTGCTTGCTGGACATCTTTCCTGGCTTATGCAAGATGAAAAAATAGCAATTTTCTCTTGTTCATCTAGTATGTGGCGCTTGATGAACATTTGTTCGCACTGACTGATTAATGAAATGACATCAATGCGATCCTTGTCTGTGCCAGAGAATTTTGGGGCAGTCTTATCCTCGTGATACACAAAAACGTGAGGTGTGGTTTTTAGATCAGCAGTATTTGTTTCTTGATTCATATTTAATGATTGCCCTGTTAATTCAACTTGTACGAGTTTATCGTTATGTGAGGGAATGGTAGAATATGTATGACCGGACCGGTGAACCCTGTTAAGTATATTGGCATACGTATTTAAGGCAGCTGCGAAGTCGATACTCTCAACATCTGAAGGGGTTTCCCACTCATCATCCGAAACTCCCGTATTTGTTTCCTTATCTATAACGTGTGGTGTGGGTTGTACAATGGGTGGGCTGTCTCTTAATTGTGAGTCTGATGTTGTGGCAATTTGTGTGTCATCTGGTATTAACGTGGGTGGTTGCGAAAATATTCCTGTCATTAAGATATGATGTTATGAAATACGCCTCTTGTTTATTTATGTCCTAGCAAACTAGATGATTAAATAAGTTGAATATAGCTAATTTTAGCACTGAGAAGAAATGAGCAAGTATAATTTTACCCACTTGATACAGATCGTAGAGGTGTGTCGATACAAAAGTCGATCTCGGAAGAAAATACAGGTTTGATTGAAGATCTCTTGATAATTCTAGTGGTGTGTTGATGGACGATATTACTCAGGAAACTCCATGGCCTGGTATTTGTAGTGGTTAACGGCTGTCCCAGACAAACCTCAACATAGAACGTCGAATTTCCAACTTAACTGTGAAAATAAGTGAATATGAGTAGGAGCTATGTGAATAATGAGTAATGAGTAGTGGGTGAGAAGTGCCTGGTGTCCGTCACACGTTGCTTGGCATGGCAGACTCGCGTTGTGATGTCATCTCAGCACATGGTGACGTCGGCTTCCCACACTGGTAGCTGTGGTGAGTGAATGAGTAGCGATGAGTAACTTGAGTGAAGACGAGTGAGTAAGATGAGTTGTAAATCGTGTCTCACTCTTCGTTTGTTTGTTCCCTTTATTCTATGTGGAAGTTTTCTCTGTCCTTTTGTCTAGTGATTTATTCGTTGTGGGATGAAGACTGCCGCTACTTGTAGGTGCGTGTAGAAGATTATACAGACGACGTAGAGTTGTTAATTGTAGTTGATTGTAGATGGCTGTAGTTGATTGTAGATGGCTGTAGACTTTGTAGAACTGAAGCTAACCTTGTAGTCTCGGTTGCTTTTGTAGAAATTTGCTTTTAATTCGGAGACGATGTCCGCAGATTTGCTGGTTTGTCGTTAAGCTACTTGCAAGGCGTCGAGTGATCTCTTGACCTCTGCATCAGCGTAATGATCTGGGAGACGGAGGGGGCAGGAGCTGATATTGTTGGTTGTTGTCAATCTTGATATTTTGTAGGAATTTAATGTTGATTCGTAGACGAGGTTCGTATACGTTCGCTGCTACCAAATGTCATAAAGACTTTGTAGTTAATTGTAGAGAAGTATATTTTAGACTTGTGGTCGAGCGGCTTTTATATCTTGTAGTAGTTTCCCCACCAGATGTCATGTAGTGACGGGAGAGGTAAAGAATAGTATGGGACTATTTTTATTTGTCTTGGAAATATTAAACAGGTATAATAGTATAAGTCCTGGGTAGCTACCTCCCTGTCTCGCTATCTCTCTCTCTCTCTCTGTTCTAAGCTAATCTCCGTCTCGACCTCTCTATAGGGTCGCTTGTCTCCTTCTAAACTCTCTTTCCTAAAATCTCGTGTAGTAGGGTGTGTGTGTCACGTATCTTCCTCATGGCAACAGAACTTTCTCACGAGAGGACTGCTGACAGCTAACTGAATCATCTCCTTACTGGCCGCTGTCGTCAGCTTTCCCCCGTGTAAGCGTTTAGCGCTGCTCGCTTCTCGCAAACACAACACCTTCTCATCATTTGACTTCCTGCTTCTATCTGTCTCTCTATCTATCTATTTATCTATCTATCTATTATGTAGTCCTATATGTGTGTGTGTGTGTGTGTGTGTGTGTGTTTACCAGTATGTATTTCCTGTATGTATACCTGCTTATCTATCGTTCTGTCTATATCTGTCTATCTATCTATCTGTTTATCTATCTGCCTTTGTATCAGTTTGACTACCTGCCATTCCCCCTATCTGTCTGTCTGTCTGCCTTTCTATCTGTCTATCTATCTATCTATCTATCTATCTATTTATCTGTCTATCGATTTATCTTCCAATATCCACACTGAGATTTATAAGGTTAGTATTATTAACTCTTTGGCGCGTATTCTTATCGCCTTAGGAGGCTCCCTAACACCTCTTCCTTAGCGATTTATTTTTGGATAAGGCCGGTTAATGTAATTTTGTACGTTATTTATGAAGAGTAAGGCTTTGTTATAATGCTTTAAGTTACACAGAGGAGGAAAACAAGGTGGCAAAATAAATCGCTTAGGATGGGGTATTAGGGAGCTTCCTTAACCGACGAGAATACTTGCCTTTGACTCCGGGTGACGTCTGGGTGTAGCAGCTGTGGCGTCCACCCGGGGGCAAAATCACGGCATATTCTCCTGCACCTCACCGTTAGAAAAGCCCTGGCAGACATGGCGTATGTAGGGCGGCTCCATAGATGACCGTGCTTACCTGTGGTCGATGAGTCTGTTCAGCCAGATAAATAGGAATAAGCAACAACAACAACAACAAAGGCTGTATCTTAAAAAAATAAATAAATAAAAAATAAATTGATGAGATGGCAAGATTAAATGCAGATGACGCCATAGGACTGTCCCACTGAAGACCTTGCTTACCTGTGGTCGACGGGATTGATCGGTCAGGTAGACAGGAGGAAACAACAACAACAACAACAACAACTAATGCCGTATCTAAGTCCAAAAAAATAAAAAAGAAAAACAAATTCGTCAGCAGATACCCACAACATCAGGCTCTCAGTTAGCAAAGACTACGAGCTCGTAAGCGTAGGCAAAACCGTATTTTTTCTACCTATTGTCAGACGCCTTAATTCCGTAAGGGGTGGCCACAAACAAATCGCCTCCATGTAGCACTGTCCCACTCCATTTCACTGCCCTCCCCCCGGGTCACACACCCCTTTTCATTATCGTCGCTGACTGTAATGTGGGATACAGGCTAAATTACATTAGAAAGAGAGAGAGAGAGAGAGAGAGAAGCCCCTCTCTCTTCAATCTCACTTATTTTTCCTTCGCTTAACTCTCTCTTAATTGCTTTCAGATTTTTCCTCTCTCTCTCTCTCTCTCTCTCTCTCTCTCTCTCTCTCTCTCTCTCTCTCGTGTGTGTGTGTGTGTGTGTGTGTGAGAGAGAGAGAGAGAGAGAGAGAGAGAGAGAGAGAGCACTGCCATCCATCCATTAGACTCAGAAGATAAAGTTACTGATCAAGGGAGTCAAGGTGAGGGGAAGGTGGAGGGGAGGAGGAGGGGAAGAGAAGAGAAGAGGCAGAGGTAGAACGGGAGAGAGAGAGAGAGAGAGAGAGAGAGAGAGAGAGAGAGAGAGAAGGGGGTTGAGGAGGGGAGGGGTAGGGAGTGGAGGGCAAAAGGCAGACTCTTTAGGATATAGTCTTCTCACTCTAACTTGGCCTAAACTTACCCTCTCTCCATCTTGAATACATAGAACAGTAGATTAGCACTGGAAAATGATGCTAGTCACGAAGAAGTGCTATGTAGAGGATGTACAACCATAGCATTGCCTTTACTGAGCTACGGGAAATAGCGTTGACAAAAGACAAAACACCGCAACACAACCCGCCCCACCCAATACTAAATATATTAAATCCGGGTTGGCAGACGGCTCTCAGACATACCTCAGACGCCACCTTGTAAACACAGCTGGAAGGGGTGGGGATGTGACAGGGGGTAGGGATGTGACGGGGGTAGGGATATGACGGGGGTAGGGATATGACGGGGGTAGGGATGTGACGGAGGTGGGGATGTGATGGGGTAGGGATGTGACGGAGGTGGGGATGTGACGGGGTAGGGATGTGACGGAGGTGGGGATGTGACGGGGGTAAGGATGTGACGGGGGTAGGGATGTGACGGAGGTGGGGATGTGAGGGGGTAGGGATGTGACGGAGGTGGGGATGTGAGGGGGTAGGGATGTGACGGAGGTGGGGATGTGACGGGGGTAGGGATGTGACGGGGTAAGGATGTGACGGGGGGAGGGATGTGACGGAGGTAGGGATGTGACGGGGGTGGGGATATGACGGGGGTAGGGATGTGACGGGGGTAGGGATGTGACGGGGGTGGGGATATGACGGGGGTAGGGATGTGACGGGGGTGGGGATGTGACGAGGTAGGAATGTGACGGGGTAGGGATGTGACGGGGGTAGAGATGTGACGGGAGTAGGGATGTGACGGGGGTAGGGACATGATGGGGTAGGGATGTGACGGGGGTAGGGATGTGACGGGGGTGGGGATGTGACGTGGGTAGGGATGTGTCGGGGTTAGGGATGTGACGAGGGTAGGGGCATGACGAGGGTAGGGATGTGACGGGGTAGGGATGTGACGGGGTAGGGATGTGACGGGGTAGGGATGTGAGGAAGTGGCAATATCATGGAGGAGGAATATGACGGGATTCTCTCTCTCTCTCTCTCTCTCTCTCTCTCTCTCTCTCTCATTTGGCTCACTTCCTTCTCTCCTTTGTTTCTTTTCCTCTTTTCTCTAACTTTTCTACATCCGTGATCTACTTTACTCTCTCTCTCTCTCTCTCTCTCTCTCTCTCTCTCTCACCATTATTTCCTTCCCCATCCATCCATCTCAAATTCCTTCCCTCTCTCCCTTCCTCCCTCCTCCCCCTCCTCTCCTCCCTCTCTCCCTCCCTCCCCCTCCTCTCTTCCCTCCCTCCTCCCCTTCCTGTCTCCTTCCCTCCCTTCTATCCTCCCTAGATCTCTCTCCTCAAACAACCCTTCTTTTTTATCTGCCTGTCTGTCTGTCTATTTAGGGTGTCTATCTATCCATCTCTCTATCTACATGTCTGTCTATTTACACACACACACACACACACACACACACACACACACACACACACACACACACACACACACACACCACTCGTTGGTGCAGTGGTAACGTTCTCGCTTGCCAACTGGTGGACGGCAATTCGCGCCTCGCTCAGGTTGCGAAAAGTTTCACTGACGAAGTGGGTGGTTACTGTCCCCCTTGAGCAAGGGGACGGGTATGTGTGTGTGTGTGTGTGTGTGTGTGTGTGTGTGTGTGTGTGTGTGTGAAGGTCACAGCCTTGCCCTTAGATCGGACTATATGAGCTCTCAGCTCCCTTCCGGGAGGGTAAAAGCTGACGATCACGACCATCAAGCGATCAAGTGATCCTGACCGACCCGGTGAATTACACACACACACACACACACACACACATACACACACACACACACACACACCACCCTACCACACTACTCCACCTCACACCACCACACCAGTCACTACCCTACACCACATCACACCACACATCACTAGAACAAAGCCAGTACTGGGTGCTTAAGGAAGCTCCCTAACACCTTTTTCGTAACGATTTGTTTTTTTTATTGCACCATACTGTCCCATTCTGAGTTTCATAAATCCTTCCAACATCTCCATACTCTGCATAAATAACGTACACAAGGATATTAACCATCCATATGCAAAAATAAATCGCTAAGGAAGAGGTGTTAGGGAGCTTCCTTACCAGGCAAGAATACGAATCCAGCTCCCTAACATCTCTTCCTAAGCGATTTATTTTTAGATATGGCTGGTTAGTATCCTTTTGTATGTTTTATTTATGTAGAGTATGGCGGTGTTTGTAGGATTTATGCAACATAGACTTGGACAGTAAAGTGTAATAAAGAACATAAATCGCTTAGGAAAAGGTATTACGAGTTAAGAACATCCTCAGCAGATAAGATTAAAATATGAATGATTTCCTTCTGGTAAATTAAATGTGTATTTGTTGGAACGAGGGAGGGAAGGAGGAAGGAAGGAAGGAAGGGATAAAGGAATGAATGAAGGAAGGAAGGGATAAAGGAATGAATGAAGGAAGGAAGGGAGAAAGGAATGAATGAAGGAAGGAAGGGAGAAAGGAATGAATGAAGGAAGGAACGGGGAAATGAATGAGTGAAGGAAGGAAGGAATGGAGAAATGAATGAATGAAGGAAGGAAGGGAGAAATGAATGATTGAAGGAAGGAAGGGAGAAATGAATGAAGGAAGGAAGGAAGGGAGAAATGAATGAATGAAGGAAGGAAGGAAGGAAGGGAGAAATGAATGAATGAATGAATGAAGGAAGGAAGGGAGAAATGAATGAATGAATGAAGGAAGGGAGAAATGATTGATTGAAGGAAGGGAGAAATGAATGAATGAAGGAGGGAAGGGAGAAATGAATGAATGAATGAAGGAAGGAAGGAAGGGAGAAATGAATGATTAATTTAAGGAAGGGAGGGAGAAATGAATGATTGAAGGAAGGAAGGGAGAAATGAATTTTTTTTTTTTTTTTTTTTTTTAATAACAGAACGGAGGAAAAACAAATGGGGAAAAAAAAATAATCCATACACCAGATTACTGGTGTCCTCTATTCATAAAATATCTGTAACAGTTAGACTTGAACAGTTGTGGGTTGAAATTTGGAGGAAAACAACTCTGGGGAAGCGAGTTCCAGAGAGATGTAGTTCGGGGAATGAAAGAATTCTGATAGGCAGAAGTTCTGCAATATGGTTGAGTGACATTCCAGTCATGAGCGCTACCAGATGCCCGTGTAGCACGAGGGAAGGCATGGAGAGGTGGCACCATGGACGCAACTTCGTCTGAGCATTTGCCAAAAAAATATCTGTAAATTAATGCAAGGGAGGCAACATTCCTTCTTACTTGCAGGGGAGGTAGTTTATATGTAATGGCAGGGTTGTTAATGATTCTAACAGCTTTATTCTGAATTTTGTCTAGTTGTCTTAATGCAACCTCTCCACAACCATTCCACGAGGGTGAGCAATATTCAAGCTGAGAGTGCACATGACTCTTATAAATTATAGCTAACTGCTCATCGGCGAAGAAGTTACTGACTCTGTACAATAATCCAAGTTTCTTTGAGGCGGTTTTAGCAAGTGATCTGACATGAGAGGTCCAGCTGAGGGCACTGTTAAGTGAGACACCAAGAATTTCAATACTTTTGGTGATGGGAATATTAGTAGCACCGAAGGTAATGGACGAATCTGGCAATATCTGTCTATTAGTAAACTGTATATATTTAGTTTTACTAGCATTAAAAGAGACAAGGTTGTTTTGTCCCCATTCACTGATTGTAGCTAGATCTTGATTTATGGAGATGGCTGTACTGAGTTGAGAGGCAGAGATATTAGACTTTGTAAATGGATGTCTGAGTGTGAATGAACTATGTAGTGTTGAGTCATCTGCATATGAGTGAACGGGATTGTGAGTGACAGATAAGAGATCATTAATATGAACCAGAAATAGGGTTGGCGCCAGAACTGATCCCTGCGGCACGCCGGCGTTAATTGAGTGGAAATTCGAATATACATCATCTACTTTTACTCTTATTTTCCTGTCACTAAGATAAGAAGAAATCAAAGGAACAAAAGACGTTAGTCCATAGCAAGGGAGTTTGGACAGCAGGGAACGGTGCCATACTCTGTCGAAAGCTTTAGAGATATCAATAGCTACTGCATGAGTTTCTCCAAAAAGATCAATTGGTTGATGGATGGTATGAGTTAAGAGATTGAGTATGTCAATGGTCGATCTTTCGTGGAGAAAACCGTATTGTCTATCACTAATTAAGTTGTTGGATTCAAGATGTTTAACAATATGCTTATTAATTAAAGTTTCAAATACCTTACCAAGAGAAGTTGTGACAGCTATTGGTCTGTAATTGGAGGGGTCAGACGAACTTCCTTTCTTCGGAACTGGGTGGATATTGGCTTCTTTCCATGAATTTGGGAATAAAGAAGTACGTATGCATAGTCTGAATAATTTGGCTAGGACAGAGGCAAGTTCAGGGGAACACTTTTTCAAAACAATTGGCGGAATTCCATCTGGGCCTGGAGCTTTGTTGGTAGGTAAATTGTCTAGGATGGATTTTACGAATCTTGTCTGTATTTTAAGTGGGGCAATTTCGGGAGAATCAAGTTCCAGCACTGAGACATTCTGGCTGGTATCATCTATGGTAGAGTTTCTTGCAAAGGTACTAGCAAAGATATCTGCTTTCCCACGTGGGTCATTTGTAATATTGCCATCTGAAGATTTTAGTGGGGGAATGGAAGATGACTTGTTAAAGTTATTATTGAAAGAATTAAGAGTTGACCAGAATATTCTATTGTCATTAGGGCTGTTAAGTAGTTTTGATGCTTGCTTTCGAATGAATGATTGAAGGAAGAAAGGGAGATATGAATGAATGAAGAAAAGGAGATATGAATGAATGATTGAAGGAATGAAGGGAGAAATGAATAAATAAATCAAGGAAGGGAGAAATGAATGAATGAATGAGGGAAGGGAGAAATGAATGAATGAATGGAGGAAAGGAGAAATGAATGAATGAATGAAGGAAGGGAGAAATGAATGATTGAAGGAAGGAAAGAAGAAATGAATAAATGAAGGAAGGGAGAAATGAATGATTGAAGGAAGGAAAGAAGAAATGAATAAATGGAGGAAGGAAGGAAGAAATGAATGATTGAAGTAAGGAACGGAGAATTGGATGAATGAACGAAGGAAGGGAGAAATGAACGAAGGAAGGGTGGGAGAAATGAATGAATGAGAAATGAATGAATGATGGAAGGGAGAAATGCATGAACGAAGGAAGGAAGGGAGAAATGAATGAATGAAGGAAGGAAGAGAGAATTGAACGAATGAGTGAGGGAAGGGAGAATTGGATGAATGACTGAAGGAAGGGAGAAATGAATGAATGAATGAAGGAAGGAAAGAAGAAATGAATGAATGGAGGAAGGAAGGAAGAAATGAATGAATGGAGTAAGGAAGGAAGAATTTGATGAATGAATGAAGGAAGGGAGAAATGAATGAAGGGAAGGAAGGGAGAATTGAATGAAGGAAGGAAGGGAAAAATGAAGGAAGGAAGGAAGGGAGAAATGAAGGAAGGAAGGAAGGGAGAATTGCATGAAAGAAGAAAGAAAGGGAGAATTGGATGAATGAAGGAAGGGAGAAATGAATGAAGGAAGGAAGGAAAGGAGAATTGGATGAATGACTGAAGGAAGGGAGAAATGAATGAATGAAGAAAGGGAGAAATGAATTAATTAATATGTGAATGAGGGAAGGAAGGAATTAATGGAGAAATGAAGCCAGGAGTGAAAAGAGGAAAATGAATGAATGAAGGAAGGGAGAAAAGGAAGGAAGGAAGGAACGGAGAAATGAATAATCGAGTGAGTGAAGGACGGAAGGAAACGAGAAATGAGTGAATGAGTAAAGGAAGGAAGGAAAAATGAAAAGGAAGGAAGGAAGGGAGAAGAATAGGAAAGAAAGAAGGCAGGGAGACACGAAGGGAAAAAAGAAGGAAGGAAAGAAGGAGACAGAGAGTAGGAGGGATGGAAAAATCACAGGGAAGGAAGGAAGGAGAGAAGGAAGGAGGAAATGAAGAAGGGAGAGAGAAAAAATAAGCAAGGAAGGAGAGAGAGAGAGAGAGAGAAAGAGAGAGAGAGAGAAAGAGAGAACGGTAAGGAGGAGAGTAGGAGGGAAGGAAGGTAGTTGAAGAATTAGCTGTGCAGGTTCAGAGAGAGAGAGAGAGAGAGAGAGAGAAAGAGAGAGAGAGAGAGAGAGAGAGAGAGAGAGAAAGAGAGAACGGTAAGGAGGAGAGTAGGAGGGAAGGAAGGTAGTTGAAGAATTAGCTGTGCAGGTTCAGAGAGAGAGACAGAGAGAGAGAGACTAAAAACAAACCTTCGGCAAGATATTATTAACAACCTCAGTAATGACTCTCTCTCTCTCTCTCTCTCTCTCTCTCTCTCTCATTTTTCCCTTCACAACTCAGCTTACCTTTCCTGTCAGGCTTGGTGTCTTAAATGGATGCAGAAGGCCGTTAGAGGTCGTTGGAGGTCGTTTGAGGTCGTTAGTGGTCGTTAGAGGTCGTTAGTGGTCGTTAGAGGTCGTTAGAGGTCGTTAGAGGTCGTTAGTGGTCGTTAGAGGTCGTTGGAGGTCGTTAGAGGTCGTTAGTATTCGTTAGAGGTCGTTAAAGGTCGTTAATGATAGTTAGAGGTCGTTAGGTGTCGTTAGAGGTCGTTAGTGGTCGTTGGAGGTCGTTACAGGGGTTTTATTGACGATTTGGCGGAATCATAATGTTGTTAGTTCCTTAGACGGTTGTTAAGAATTGTTAGAACGTCGTTAGGGGGTCGTCAGGAGGGGTCGTTATGCGGGTCGTGGGAAGGTCCTTAGGGGTCATTATAGAGATGATTATTGGTGAGGGGGTCGTTATGCTTGTCGTAGGAAGGTCATTATGGGGTCATTATGGGTCAGGAGGGGTCTGTTTGTTTGTTTGTATAGATTTTTCCCTCTGAACGGATCAGAGTGGAAGTGGGCCTACAGCATGAGGCCCGCCAGTGAAAAGCAGGAGATGGGGAGGTAGCAGTTGATAGGCGGTAGGAAGGAATTAAGGATAGGTGATGCGGCTGGAGTGCAAGTTGAGGAAGCTGGACTGGGAGAGCTGCTGGAAAAATATCCTGGCGAATTCGTCGGGGTCGATTGTGATAGGTGGGCGTTCGGCGTTGGCAGGAGAAGGGCTTCTGGGCGTGTGGTTGCATGGCTTACGAGGCTTGGCACGGTGGTTGGTGTCAGGCTGTTTCCTGGTCGTCTTCCCCTTGATCCTCCTCGGTGATGGTGGGGTGGGGGACGGGGAAGGTTCCTGAGTTGGCTGAGGATCGGTTGGTGACACATCGTCAGCAGTTGGTGATGGAGTGGAAGGAAGGGCTACCGCGTCCTGGAGGATGGGCGGGACGGGAGAGACGGTGTCCTCCTCAAAAGCTGGCGATGTGTTGCGCAGGCCTATGTCAGGGTTGGCGTGGTCGGTGTCCATGGGCTGTGGAGGGCTGGCAGTGGTGGTGGTAGTTGCCTTGTTCGTTGGAGCATCAAGCTGCAGCCTTTTCCGCTGTGTTCTGCGGGATTGGGGAGGCTGCAGCGTGACGGAACGACGCTGCTGACGATTGGCTGGCTGTACATCACGAGCGAAGCTCTGTGGAATGACAAGGTGCGGCAGCCCGTTCTTCTCAAAGATTTGGGGGCGTTGGGTAATTACTGGGTTGTGTGGTGGTCGTTATTTTTTTTTTTTTTTCAGCCAGTAGAAAAGAGACAAATCATGGAATTACACCATGTGGAGAGGAAAGTGAGGGACTGACGAGGAGAGTGTATCTGAGTGAGGTGGAGGGAGGGAGAGGGAGAGGGAGGCCAAGGATGAGCTGAAGGGATGGAGTGGAGAGGTATATGAGAATGGGAGTGTGTGAGCTGGGAGCAGGACAGTGAAATGGCGGGGGACAGGGCGACATGAAGGCGATTTCTTTGTGGCCACCCCTTACGGGATTAAGGCGTCTGGCAATAGATAGATAGATAGATAGAAGAAAGAACCAAATCATGAAATTACGCTGTACTCGATCCCAACAAAAGAAAGCTGAGTAGACAGATAGATAAACTGATAGGAAGATGAATAGATATACAGCTTCATAAATAGATAGAATACATGTGCAGTTCCGCCCTTGCATTGTGAGACAACGTGGCCGCTGCTCACCTAAGTCTACGATATGTATGACCATTAAACCGATAGCCAGGTACTCATTTTACCCTATTTCTGATTGTTTTTTTTTCTTTGGGAGGGGCCTGACCCCCCCCCCAAGAATGATTTGGTGGGGTTCACGCTCCCCAAATATAGCATTACAGATGAGAGTCCATTGTACATTATATATATATATATATATATAGAGATAGATATGTATATAGATATATATATATATATATATATATATATATATATATATATATATATTGTTACGGAACAGAGAAAGATAACGTACACTTTAAGTGAGAATACTAAGAGTCACTACTGTCCCGTAAAGTTCAAGGTTCAAAACAAAAGAGTTAGGTAAAATTACAAGTTAAAGTTTAATGCACAAACTAACAACAAAATATTCAGAACTCATAAGGATAATGTACTGGCAAATAAACGGGTTAAATATATGGTTAACTGCAATAGCCTCTTTTAACACGAAATTAGCAAGAGTAAATTTATCTAAGTCAGCCCTGATAAAATGAGATACCAGATAATACTCAGTGAATGCCAGATAAATTATTACAGATACAAACTATTATCAAAAATGATTGACAAAGAACTCTACATAAATTACAAACTTCACTAAGCCCACAAATTAAACTTATGCTATACAGTACAAGAAAAAATGCAACAACAGTTATACTCAAATTACACACAGCTGCTAGATGGTTGGAGACTTCTTGAGCACTCACAATAATAATATCTGTACAGGGGAGGACAGAGATGTGAACAAAATGAGGAGCAGATCTAAGTGGCAATGATGCAGAGACTGAGCTCATTATATAGGGGCCGGCAGAGCCTGACACAACTTGTAAGAGGGACGCGCAAATGAAGCGATGGGGACAAACGGTCGACAATCCCGCACTGAATAACAGAAAGGACGACTTACTCTACTATAACGGTAGAAGGGGGGGACTGAGGCAGAACACGCTCGTGAGCAAACATGCAGCATACTGTGCGTTAAAATTACACAAAGGATGATGAAATCATAGGCTATGTAACACCTCCCCACAAAGAAAAAGAAATTTACAAAGGAAATTTCTTATTACTCTAAAACAATCTGTATATGGCATTACAGACCATGCAAAGGTCTTTCCTAATGTTACAAAAAATGAGATCTCCCTAGCACGTTCAGTCATAGGTACTTGCCAGTATCCCTTTAACAAATCAAACTTACTTATGTACCTAGCCTTTCCGATCTTGTCTATGCAATCTTCCACACGAGGGAGAGGGTAAGTGTCTGTTTTGGTTATCTGATTAACACGTCTGTAGTCGATGCAAAGCCTCTGTGACCCACCTGGCTTAGGGACTAGAGTGACAGGAGAACTCCACTCGCTCTGACAGGGCTCAATCATCTTGTGGTCCAACAGGTAGCCAAGCTCCTTCTGGATGAGAGGAACTTTCACTGGGTTCACACGGTAAGGAGGCAATTTAATTGGCTTTGCATCTTCAACATCGACATCATGCATCAACACAGTGGTTCTTCCTGGAGTGGCACGGAACACTTGCGGGTACTCCTGCAGTAATGCCGAAAACTCCTGCCTTTCCTTGGGTGGTAGATGAGAAAGCTTAGTCTGGAGATCATTCATGATATCAGGATTCTTCCCCAAACTATCACTCAGGCTCATACTGCATGGGAGAGCTTCACTTGCAGACTCGGGTGGAACAGCTACAGTGCAGACTGGATTATTTTCGTCCCGCCTGTGATATAACTTTAGCATGTTGATGTGACATAGTTGCTTGCTCTTTCTACGATCTGGTGTGGCGATGACATAGTTGACATCACTGAGTTTCTTCTCCACGAAATAAGGACCACTAAACTTGGCTTGAAGAGGTTGCCCATGAACTGGTAGCAGAATCAAAACCTGATCTCCTGGCTGAAAGTGGCGTAACCTAGACTTCTTGTCATACCAAGTCTTCATCTTCTCCTGAGCAGCTCCTAAATTCTCTCTCGCCAGCTGTAAAGCAGTGGACAGCCGTTCTTTGAACTTCATCACATACTCCAGCAGGTTGACGTCATCTTCCTCCGACAGCCAGCATTCCTTGAGTAACTTAAGGGGTCCTCTTACTTCATGGCCAAACAGTAGTTCAAAAGGTGAGAAGCCCAGTGATTCATTTGGAGATTCTCTTGCAGCAAACACAACGAATGGAAGACCTTTATCCCAGTCTTTCTGATGTTCCAAACAGTATTTCTTGAGCATCGATTTGAGTGTTTGATGATATCTCTCCAACGCTCCTTGGGTCTGGGGATGGTAAGCTGAAGACGTGATCTGGGAGATGCCCAACTCTTTCAGAGACTGCTTGAAAACATTTGACATGAAATTACTTCCTCGGTCTGACTGTACCTCCTTGGGCAGACCAAACTTTGTGAAGAACCCTAGCATTTCCTTAACCACGTTCTTTGCTGAGATGTTTCTAAGTGGAATGGCTTCAGGATAACGAGTAGCCATATCAATCATGGTCAACACATAAGAAAATCCTGAAGAAGTCTTAGGAAGAGGGCCCACAATATCCACCAACACACGGGTGAAAGGCGCCTCAAAAGGAGGAATGGGAACTAGAGGTGCAACCTTTTCGGTCTGATTACACTTTCCCACAACTTGACAGGTGTGACAAGACTTACAATACCAGGAAACATCCCTGAAGATACCTGGCCAGTAGAAGTGTTTCAAAATGCGTGCCACAGTCTTCCTCACTCCAAGGTGTCCTGCCAAACTGGAATCATGAGCCACTCGAATGATATCCTGCCTACAAACATGAAGGATGACAACTTGATGTACAACCTCCCATTCACAGTCGGCTGATGCTGTTGGGGGTCTCCACTTCCTCATAAGTACTCCTGACTTTACATAATAACAAGTAGAAGCACCGGCTGACTCTTCTTCACTGTAAGCAGAGTTAGCTAGACCTTTCAACTCAGGGTCAGCAACCTGCAACTCAACCAACTCTTGACGAGACAAATTATCAACACTACGGGGTACTGCCTCATCTGGTGAGTGGTCCAAATTAGCAAGAAAAGTGTCAGCTAGGATAACATCATCATCATCATTATCCTCTAAATCACCAGTAACTTTAGACTTAGCCCTAGTGACAGCACATGCAGGGAACACATCAGGGACATCACAATCCCGGGACACAGCCACTGGCTCACTAGACAACTGAGGAGCTGGACACACTTGACTTCCACCAATATCATTTCCAAGTAAGAAAGTTACACCTGACATTGGGAGTGTCTCAACCAACCCAACCATAACAGAACCATTAACAAAACCAGACTCTAAATTCACTCTGCACAGAGGAACAGAGAAGTAATTATTCCCTACACCTTGTAAGATTACAGTTTCATCAGAGGAATTAAAATTAGAGCCTAGAACACTGGTCAGCATAAGGGATTGGCAAGCACCTGTATCACTATATATTTTAACTGATTTCCTGTCATTACTGTCCAGAGGACTGACAAAACCATCAGACAGGAAATTAGCACATGAACTCTTGAGAGTGTCACCCACGTTACTGCTCAAAGAGGAGCTCCATCATGAGAATTTAAGTTACCCCTCAAAGCAGGTTCAGTTAACTCAGTTAAAGAATTCTGGGAACTCTCAAGAGTGGACACTAGACCAATTGACTGAATATTTAAAGACTCCTTTTTGTTCACATCACGCTGTCTCCTGAAACATCTCTCCGTAGTATGACCAAGCTTACTACAATAAGTACATTTACTTTTCTGAAATCTAGAGGTGAAGCTGGTATTTACTTCCTGAGAAACATCATCTTTATTCTCTTTCCTGTTACCTGTACTCTGAGTAGAGGCAACGTACTTACTCTCAGCTTTCCCTTTTTCTCTAGAATATCTCTTGTGAGTGAGAACATACTCATCAGCTAAAACTGCAGCATCAGACAAATTATCTATTCTTTTCTCATCAAGATATAGGCTTACATCTTTATAAATGCACCTTTTGAAGTCCTCCAGCAAAATCATCTGCTTAAATTTGTCAAAATCAGAATCCACATTCTTAGAATTTAACCACTGCTCCAACAAATCTTCTTTGATTCTTGCATACTCAACATGGGATTGCTTATCTTGCTTGTAAGTTGTCCTAAATTTTACTCTATAGGCTTCAGGAACAAGCTCATAGGCCTTAAGAATCAAGCTCTTAACTACATCATAATTATCAGACTGATCCTGAGGCAAAGATGCATAAGTTACTTGAGCTTTACCGGTGAGAACAGTTTGAAGGAGTACTGGCCAATACTCCTTAGGCCAATTAAAACCTGTAGCTACCCTCTCAAACAACTGAAAATACTTTGTTAAATCAGATTCATTAAAAGGAGGGACAAGTTTAACATTTTTAGCCACATCAAAATCATCAGAGCTAGATGATCCAGTTCCACCTTGTTTCATGCGATACTCATGGTCTGCCTGAATCCTGGCAAGTTCAATTTGTGCCTGAGCCTGTACCTGTGCCTCTTCAATACGAGCATTTGCTTCCTTAACACGAGACTCCGCCTCCTTAGCCTTAGCCTTCTGCAGAGCTAGCTGTAACTTAGCTAATTCAATCTGCGTTTGCTCATTTGGAGGAGTTACATTAAACAAGCTTTTATTAATCATGCCAACAATTTGATCTTTAGAATGATGAGAGTGAACTGCAATTCCCAATTGTTGAGCAACAAGCTTAAGTTCATTCTTTGTTCTGTTTTCTATATCACACACTGTTTGCACATTTGACAAAAAATCTTTGGCTTCATCAAGTGTAGAAATAGTAGCCATCATGAATATATCACAGTCACAAAATATCAAACAATATCCTTATGATAATATCCTGAATATCCTGGCGAGGTCGCCAAATTTATGTTACGGAACAGAGAAAGATAACGTACACTTTAAGTGAGAATACGAAGAGTCACTACTGTCCCGTAAAGTTCCAGGTTCAAAACAAAAGAGTTAGGTAAAATTACAAGTTAAAGTTTAATGCACAAACTAACAACAAAACATTCAGAACTCATAAGGATAATGTAATGGCAAATAAACAGGTTAAATATATGGTTAACTGCAATAGCCTCTATTAACACGAAATTAGCAAGAGTAAATTTATCTAAGTCAGCCCTGATAAAATGAGATACCAGATAATACTCAGTGAATGCCAGATAAATTATTACAGATACAAACTATTATAAAAAATGATTGACAAAGAACCCTACATAAATTACAAACTTCACTAAGCCCACAAATTAAACTTATGCTATACAGTACAAGAAAAAATGCAACAACAGTTATACTCAAATTACACACAGCTGCTAGATGGTTGGAGACTTCTTGAGCACTCACAATAATAATATCTGTACAGGGGAGGACAGAGATGTGAACAAAATGAGGAGCAGATCTAAGTGGCAATGATGCAGAGACTGAGCTCATTATATAGGGACCGGCAGAGCCTGACACAACTTGTAAGAGGGACGCGCAAATGAAGCGATGGGGACAAACGGTCGACAATCCCCCACTGAATAACAGAAAGGACGACTTACTCTACTATAACGGTAGAAGGGGGGGACTGAGGCAGAACACGCTCGTGAGCAAACATGCAGCATACTGTGCGTTAAAATTACACAAAGGATGATGAAATCATAGGCTATGTAACAATATATATATATATATATGGAGGATTAGTGCCCCTCCCTGTAAAACAATTAACTCTAAGCCATTGGCCACCCCGTCCAGGATACATGGCGTCTGGCAATGAATGATGAATGAATATATATATATATATATATATATATATATATATATATATATATATATATATATATATATATTATATATATATATATATATATATATTTGTGACCGACTCTGGGCATAGGCTTCACAGCCTGCTTTCAAGGCCCAGTAGTCCTCCTACATACCATACACCTCTACACGTCACCACTTCGGCGCTAACACCCACCGTCCATACTGAATACATGCTAGGGCTGTCTCATACAGGACTGGTGTATTGGTATTAGCGGGGGTATTTTTACGACATGTCGGCGGGTCTTCTGGTAGATCAGTAAAGCTTGATTTCATGAAATTCAAATACTGTTCCCTGCCCGAGCGGGATTTGGACCTGGGTCCAGTAGGACCGCAAGCCACCTTTCTACCGATTGAGCCACCGCCTCCCCCAAAGAGGTCAAAGCCATATCTGCCCTCCTTACACTACTTGTGATAATTTTATGCTTAGTTAGAAGGGATGACCCCCCCCCCAATATTCATGGTTGGAAAATTGTATATAGTCGAAGACCTTTGGAGTAACCAGACGAACTCACCTGGGAAGTCTCATTCACACACACACACACACACACACACACACACACACACACACACACACACACACACACACACACACACACACACGCAGGCTGAAACTTGGGCAACGGTATAGGAAAAAGCAGGATGGATAGTAATAATAATAATAATGATAATAATAATAATAGTAATAATAGTCTTGTATAAAGACAACATTAATTTTAGTGATAATCATGTTGCTTCTTATTATATCAAGTTCCTGGTAATAATGCCAAAGTTTGAGGTGAATGATAACACTTTGCTGTAGTACTGAGATATAAGCAATCAGAAAATAATGGTTGCACCCCAGGAACAAAAAATTCTGTTACCTGGTGTAATGACTGCAATTAATTATTTACCTGTGTTTATTATTTAGCTGTGTTTATTATTTACCTGTGTTTTCTATTTACCTGTGTTTATTATTACCTGTGTTTACTATTTACCTGTGTTTACTATTTACCTGTGTTGATTATTACCTGTGTTTTTTATTTACCTGTGTTTATTATTTACCTTGTTTATTATTTACCTGTGTTTATTATTTACCTGTGTTTATTAGTTACCTGTGATTATAATTTACCTGTCTTTATTATTTACCTGTGCTAATATTTACCTGTGTTTATTATTTACCTGTGTTTATTATTTATCTGTTAATATTTACCTGTGTTTATTATTTAACTGTTTATTATTTACTTGTGTTTATTATTTACCTGTGTTTATTATTTAACTTTATTATTTACCTGTGTTTATTATTTACCTGTGTTTATTATTGATCTGTGTTTATTATTTATCTGTGTTTATTATTTACCTGTGTATATTATTTACCTGCTCACACCTTATGCCCTTTGTCATCTCCCCACGTCCACCCAATTTTCGTTCGTTTTAAGGGAGACATCGATACACGATAGACTCAAAGGATTTAAGCAAAGGATTTATGTGTGTGTGTGTGTGTGTGTGTGTGTGTGTGTGTGTAATTCACCGGGACGGTCAGGATCACTTGATGGTCGTGATGGTCAGCTTTTATCCTCCCGGAAGGGAACTAAGAGCTCATATAGTCCGATCTAAGGGCAAGGCTGTGACCTTCACACACGCACACACCCGTCCCCTTGCTCAAGGGGGACAGTAACCACCCACTTCGTCAGTGAAACTTTTCGCAACCTGAGCGAGGCGCGAACTCCCGTCCACCAGTTGGCAAGCGAGAACGTTACCACTGCACCAGCGAGAGGTGTGTGTGTGTGTGTGTGTGTGTGTGTGTGTGTGTGTGTGTGTGTGTGTGTGTTCTTATTATGTTTCACGATCTCCCGTTTTATTGTACAGACCATTATAATAATTTGTGTCCTTGTTAACAAGATTCTCTCTCTGTCTCTCTCTGTCTCTCTCTCTCTCTCTGTCTCTCTCTCTCTCTCTGTCTCTCTCTCTCTCTCTCTCTCTCTCTCTCTCTCTCTCTCTCTCCGTAACACCAAAACAACATTTCTGCTTCCATTCTGCTTTGTAGGTCTTCAGGGTGACTGTTATTGAGAGAGAGAGAGAGAGAGAGAGAGAGAGAGAGAGAGCATGTCTGCAGGTAGGGGCCGAAGCTGTACAAAGCCGGCCTCTCCAAACTTCATATAAACAAACCAGGGAATTAGTGAAGGAAGAATTGGATGATTGGAAGGGAAGGAGGGAGGTAACGAGGAAGAAGAAAGGGAGGGAAGGAGGAAAGAAGGAGAGGAGAAGGAAAGAGGGAGGGAGAGAAGAGAGACGGAAGGAGGGAGAGAAAGTAAGGAAGGAAGGAGGAAAGAAGGAGAGGAGAAGGAAAGAGGGAAGGAAGGAAGAAGGACGGAAGGAGGGAGAGAAAGTAGGGAAGGAAGGAGGAAAGAAGGAGAGGAGAAGGAAAGAGAGAGGGAGAGAAGAGAGGCGGAAGGAGGGAGAGAAAGTAGGAAAGGGAGGAGGAAAGAAGGAGAGGAGAAGGAAAGAGGGAAGGAGAGAAGAGGGAAGTAACGAGGAAGAAGAAAGGGAAGGAAGGAGGAAAGAAGGAGAGGAGAAGCAAAGAGGGAAGGAAAGAGCAAAGAGGGAAGGAGAGAAGAAGGAAAGAGGGACGGAGAGGAGAAGGAATGAGGGAAGGAGAGAAGAAAGGCGGAAGGAGGGAAAGAAGTAGGAAAGGAAGGTTCTGGGTAGGAAGGATGGTGCCAAGCCAGACCCTCCAGACTTGAAGTAAAGGAAGGAAGATTGATGTGGGAAGGAAGTAAGGAAGGAGGGAAGGAAGGAAGGAAGGAGGGAAGGAAGGAAGGAAGCAGGGGGGGAACGAAGGTAGGAGGGAAGGAGGAAACAAGAAGAAAAAAAAGAATGAAGGAGGGAAGAAAAGAATGAAGGAAAGAAGTCTGTAGAGAGAGGAAGGATGAGAGAGGGAGGAAAAGGAAGGAAGAGGGAGGAACGGAAGGAGGAAGTGAGAAGGTAATAAAGTACGGATTAGGAAGGATGAAATGAGTAGAAAGGGAGGGAATGGACACACACACACACACACTCACACACACACACACACACACACACACACACACACACAACATCTACTCTAAATTCCACATCGACGCAAATGAAAAATATTATCCATAAAAAGTTGTAATTTCAATTTTGGCTGGCTACCGTAACACCCCTTCCATAGCGACTTATCCTGCACGGTACACTACACAGTCCTGCTGTATTGAAGGCTTATCAGTAGCATGGAAGAGAATATTCACTTATACGCAGAATATTTAGAAGCATATTTAGAGTTATACGCAGAATATTTAGAGTTATACACAGAATATTTAGAGTTATACGCAGAATATTTAGAGTTATACACAGAATATTTAGAGTTATACACAGAATATTTAGAGTTATACGCAGAATATTTAGAGTTATACGCAGAATATTTAGAGTTATACACAGAATATTTAGAGTTAAACGCAGAATATTTAGAGTTATA
>NC_137048.1:10354940-10539940 GCF_032717465.1 Coenobita brevimanus
AAAAACAACAGGCTTTATAGTTGCAAAGCCTTGGGTTCTTCCTTTTCCGAATAAAAAGATCCATCTCATAATACAAACACTGCGGACATGTCATAAAAGACTTTGTAGTTACTTGTAGAGAAGTTTTGTGGTTAAGTTCTCACTCTCGATTTCTTGTAGTAGGAATTAAAGATGATTACAAGGAGTTGATCTTCATTTATTATCTTCAGAGAAATCTAAGTTGAGCAGGGTATGTCTTACAGAGACAATATAATAAGTAAGTCTAGTTGAGCCCCTCTTATCTGTTCACTCTCTCCACTACCTGTCGGTTCAATCGCTAGCCTCCTTCTGAGCTCTCTTTCCTAAATTCTGGTGAAACAGGGGTCGTGTCACGTGTGTTACACTGTGGTTGGAAAGTTCCAGAAACCTGTGTGTGAGTATGTGTGTATGTCACTAGGCTTTGTTCGCCTGCTATCTCGCTGACACACTACCTACATCATCCCCTGATTCTGCTACTTCCTATCTGTCGTCAACATTTCCTCAGTTAACTTGCAAGATCATTTCCCTTTCCCAGGCTCGCATGGAGCTGTCAATCTATCTATTTATCTATCTATCTATTATGATTTGTAATTATAATATGGACTCATAACATTGCTCGGCCACGCCGCTGGAGGTCCTCTGACAGCAATCATCATTGACATATGCTAATCCATTAGTACATAATATTGATTATAATATTGTGTACATATAATATTTATAGTAAATTGCAATGATTTAGTAATATTACATTTTAAACAAGTTGTATACATATTTGAATAAATGCAATGGTTGTTGTATGACATTTTGTAAGATGTGTATGTATAACAGACATACGCATATAATTATGCAATGGTAATACTCCTAGGTTATACATTACATATTGAGTTATCCCTTTAGTAACGTCTGATATTTCACCTAACTTGTAAGATGATTCTGGTAATACAGAATTGTGGTATAATTGTATGACTTTACATAATATTGTAGTAATATTGTGGTAATACATAATTGTAACATTTTATGAATCGTTACATAATATTGTGGTAATGCATAATTGTGTTGGCCTTATAATTGTAGTTACATTTTGTTAATGCAACTGTTACATAATTGTGTTGGCCTTATAACTGTAGTTAAAGTTACATAAAAGTTACATCTTGTTAATGCAGCTGTTACATAATTGTTACATATTGTTTGTAGTTACATAATTGTAGTTAAAGTTACATAAAAGTTACATATTGTTAATGCAACTGTTACATAATTGTTACATTTTGTTTGTAGTTACATAATTGTGGTTAAAGTTACATAAAAGTTACATCTTGTTAATGCAACTGTTACATAATTGTTACATATTGTTTGTAGTTACATAATTGTAGCAAGTGTAACATAATGCAATCGTTTGTCGTTACATAATTGTTACATATCGTTTGTAGTTACATAATTGTAATAATTGCAGTCCTGACATTGAATCCGGTCATGCTGCGGTCGGTGATATGATGTGCCATGCCACTAGCTTGTGGAGACAACAATTTGCTTTTTGTTTCACTTATAGAAGGAGTTTATGTGGTATTTTGGCATTTGTAGTAACACTTACACTTATTTTCATTTGTTTGTTATGTGATCTTACTCTATTTCTTTTTCTTTCTTTCTTTCTTTTTTTTGTATGTATTGATTTTCTATAGTTTGTTTTTCTTCGCGTGTCTGCGCTTTTTCTTTGTTGTTCATGGTTGCATAATTGCTGGTTAAATCCCTTGGGACCCTTTTTTAAAGTTTAGTTTATCTTGCACAGATATTACTGAAAATGATATTATATAGTCCCATATTTTGTTATTTTATATAAAAAATATATATACACTATATACAGTATTAACTATATACACTGACTTGTTGTTCACTTGTACCTATCGTGGGCAATATGTGTGTCAGCAGTGTCTGGAAATCATTGTCTTCGCGATTGTGTTGAAGATGTTCATTCTTGCTAACATCATTTGTGTTGGCCAATTTTTTTTTCTTTTTTTTCTGGTTTTCCTCGTAAGTTAATTTATCTGTTTCCACAAGGTAGCTTTAATTAATAAATGTTTAGTACAGATCTTTTAATCGCTCACTGAGTAACTGTGATAGTATATTTTCTTTATTACTTTGTAGATGTAATAACGTATAGTTGTGTGTATGAAACACATATTTTATGTAGGTATAAATGGTAACACTCGTTGGTAGTAAATAAATGCTATAATAAATGAATGAATATATACAGTGTAGAATATTTATTGTTGGTGCAAGTATTTAATGATTGAATTATGAAGATAATTGAAGTAGGTATATGTATTTAAGTTGTAACTATACAGCAGGTTTTATATGTTTGTGCAGAAGTTTATTGTCTATCATTGTGTATTGTGTAAATGAAGTAACTATGTAACTCACTAATTTTTACCGTGGTGGGAATGGTGTTAGTGATGGTGCAGGTGGTGAGTTGACTGACGTGGCGTCTTTTCAGCAAGCACGCATGATGACGTCAACTTCCCACACTGGTAGCTGTGGTGAGTGAATGAGTAGCGATGAGTAACTTGAGTGAAGATGAGTGAGTAAGATGAGTTGTGAATATGGACTTGGTATTTGCTTCGTCGTCTTGACCTCTTCACTCCTGCGTCAGCAGTGGAGGTTGGGTGGAGGTAGCAAAGAGAGGAGGGTGAGGTCTGGTGGTTGTGAGTTGTGAGTTGTGTCTCACTCTTCGTTTGTTTGTTTTGTTTTTCTTTCTCGATGTATTCTCGGTCCTTTTCTCTTGTGATTTACTCGTTGTGGGATGAAGACTGCCGCTACTTGTAAGTGTGTGTAGAAGATTATACAGACGACTCGAGGAGTTGATACTTGTAGTTGATTGTAGATGGTTGTAGTTCGTTGGTTCGTCGTAGAAATTGCAAGATTGTTTGTATCAATATATTGTTAAACTACTTGCAAGGCGTCCTGTGACCTCTTCACCTCTAAATCACCGTGATGATCGGGGAGACGGAGGGGGCTGGTTGGAGAGAATACTGTCAGGAGCTGGTTGTGAGTTGTTGGTTGTGAGAGGTATTTTTTTGTTTTCAATTTGATATTTTGTAGGAATTCACTGTTGATTCGTAGACGAGGTTCGTATACGTTCGCTGCTACCAAATGTCATAAATAGACTTAATATAAACTTGTAGAGAAGTTATATATATATTAAACTTGTGGACGAGCGGTTGTTATACTTGAGTAGCTTTGTAAGTAGAACATCTTCGTTCCCATTTGTCATGCAATGACAGGAGAGGTAAAGAATAGTATGGGACTATTTTTATTTGTCTTGGAAATATTAACAAAGTCTCACACACGAGTGAAGTATAAGTTGAGTCCCACTAGCTACCTCCTGTCTCGCTCTCTCTCTCTCTCTCTCTCTCTCTCTTCCATGTTGCTAAGCCCTTCTCCCTACTACCTGCCTGTTCTATGGCTTGTCACCTTCTGCCTCTGCTTCCTAAATTCTGGTGAAACAGGGGTCGTGTCACGTGTGTTACACTGTGGTTGGAAAGTTCCAGAAACCTGTGTGTGAGTATGTGTGTATGTCACTAGGCTTTGTTCGCCTGCTATCTCGCTGACACACTACCTACATCATCCCCTGATTCTGCTACTTCCTATCTGTCGTCAACATTTCCTCAGTTAACTTGCAAGATCATTTCCCTTTCCCAGGCTCGCATGGAGCTGTCTATCTATCTATTTATCTATCTATCTATTATGATTTGTAATTATAATATGGACTCATAACAGACATACATAGTGATCCACCGTGTGCGATAAATAACAAAAAAATGAGAGAGTATTTGTGGAGAAGGGGCGTCATTTCTCGTGTAATTAGGAAGCTTACTAACACATTTTCCTTAGCGATTTATTTTCGGATATGGCTGGTTAATAATCTGTCTGTCTGTCTATCTATTGCCAGACGCCTTAATCCCGTAAGGGGTGGCCACAAACAAACCGCCTCCATGTCACCCTGTCCCCCACCATTTCACTGCCCTGCTCCCAGCTCACACCCCCCTCTCTCATATACCTCTCCACTCCATCCCTCCATCTCATCCTTGGCCTCCCCCTCCCCCTCTCCCCCCCTCCACCTCTCTCACACACACTCTCCTCATCAGTCTCTCACTTTCCATCCTGTCCACATGGCGATGTCACAGTTATTACAGTAACGCAGAAGACGACGACGAAGTGTAATAAGCAAACTAAATCGCTAAGGAAGAGGTGTTAGGGAGCATCCTCTTGTCTGTGAATGTCAGGGCTTACCAGATGTCATTGACTTAGTGACTGACGGTTGGCCAGGAGTATTATTATTATTATTATTATTATTATTATTATTAATTTTTATTATTATTATTATTATTATTATTATTATTATTATTAGCAGCAGCAGCAGCAGCAGCATTATTATTATTGTTATTATCATTATTATTGTTATTATTATTATTATTATTATTATTATTATTATTATTATTATTAGCATTATTATTATTATTATTATTATTATTATTAATTGTTATTATTACTATCATTCTTCTTCTTTTTCTTCTTCTTCTTCTTCTTCTTGTTATTATTATTATTATTATTATTAGGAGTAGTAGTAGTAGTAGTAGTAGTATTGTTGTTGTTGTTGTTACAGGTGTTATTATTATTATTATTATTATTATTATTATTATTATTATTACACCCGCACTCCCAAAATGAGTGTTTATGTTTTTATTCCAGTTTTTATTCCACTTTCATTTGGAAGGGTTAGGGGTCAGCCAAGTGTAGATATGATGCCTGTTGTTAGGGCAGTTGGTCGGAGGTCAAGGTCGCGGAGAAGGTCAAACATTAACCATGAGGGTCAGCCTAAACAGCCTTTGCCCAGTTTAGAGTGAGAGACTAACCAGGAGTGTGTATGTGAGCGAGGTGGAGGGAGGGAGAGAGAGAGAGGGAGACCGAGGGTGAGATGGAGGGATGGGGTAGAGAGGTATATATATGAGAGAGGGGGATGTGAGCTGGGGAGATGGAGTGAGAAACTATCTAGGAGGGTATATGTGAGTGAGGTGGAGGGAGGAGAGGGAGGGGGAGACCGAGAATGAGATGGAGGGATGAAGTAGAAAGGTATATAAGAGAGGGGGTGTAAGTTGGGGGAATGGATAGTGAGAGACTAACTAGGAGAGTGTGTGTGTGTGTGTGAGGTGGAGGAGGGGTGAGAGGGAGAGGGAGACCAAGGATGATATGGAGAGATGGATTGGAAAGGTATATGAGAGATGGGACGTAAGTTGTGGTGGAGGGCAACGAAATGGAAGAGGACAGGGCGATATGGAGGCGATTTGTTTGTGGCCACCCCTTACTGGATTAAGGCGTCTGACTATAGATAGATAGATAGACTGATTGATCTTACGTGAGCCAAAGCTAGTGGAAGGGTTAGGGCTCAGGCAAGGATGCAATAATAATTCTTTTTTTAGGGTAATCAGTCGAAGGTTAGGGGCCATATGCTTGGTGGTTAAGTAAATTCCCTAACACCTCTCCCTTACCGATTTATTCTTCCATATGGCAGGCTAGTATCGAATGTACGCTACTTATGCCGATTAAGGTGATACTGGAATGGTTCAGGTGACCCGGACGGGGACGGCAAGGTGCACTAAGGTAAATAAATCGCGTGGGAAGAGGTGTTAGGGAGCTTCCCGACGAGGCCAGTTGGTGGACACGGGTATTGCACACTCACCGTTTATTCTTCCTTATATATAGTTTAATTATTTTCTTATTAACTACATTATTTATTTATTTATTGATTTATTTAGAGTGTTAATAATATGTATCACTTTGTGCTTCTCCTTCTTCCTAAATTACTCTCTCTCTCTCTCTCTTTCTCTCTCTCTCTTTGAACTGTACATCTCTTCACACACACACACACACACACACACACACACACACACAGCACGAACTCTTCGCTCTCTCTTTCTCTCTCTCTCTCTCTCTCTCTCTCTCTCTCTCTCTCTCTCTCTCTCTCTCTCTCTCTCTCATCTGCACGTAAACAGTGGTAAAATTAGAGTGAGAGTTGACTGTCGCCAGGGAAGAGAGAGAGAGAGAGAGAGAGAGAGAGAGAGAAGGGGGGATGGGGTACTATATCACTTAGGCCAAAACCCCTCCTTCTCACACACTGTCTGGGTCACTCTCTTGTTGTTATTCTCTGGGTCTCGCTTCAGTCAAAAATAAATCAATAATAAATCTAATAACTGGACACAAGAGAATGGCAGTCTTTGTGTAAATCTTGGCCGTCTGGTTTATAATTCTATCCATCTATATCTATCAGTCAATCTATCTGTCTATCTAAATACTGTATCTATGTATATATCTATCGCCAGACGCCATAATCCCATAAGGGGTGGCCGTTTGTCTTTGAGTTAGTTGTTTTACGGAGAGGGGCACTAACCCTCCACCAACTCACTTGCTGACACGTAGGGAACACTTGTGGGTTGGTTATATGGTTACCACCCAGCGTTATAAATGGTTTCCTGGCTTACAGGAAACCATTAGGCTTGTCACTCAATGTAAAGCCACCTGTAAAGGAAAGAAGAGTAATAAAAAGTGACAGGAAAGATGGGAGAAATGGGATGAGAGGTGGACAGACACAGAAAAAGAATGATGAAGGTGAATGAAGAAGTAGGCAGCACTACATCAAGTGAGTGGATGACGGTGGGAAATAGGAAGAGAAGAGGACAGATACATAATAAGAGTTATAGAGGTGAAGGAAGATGTTGACAGCACTACATCAAGTGAGTGATGATGGTGAGAAATAGGAAGAGAGGAGGACAGACACAGAAAAAGAATGATAAAAGGTGAAGGAAGAAGTAGGCAACACTACATCAGGTGAGTGGATGATGGTGAGAGGAAGAGAGGAGGACAGACACAGAAAAAAAAATGATGAAGGCAAAGGAAGAAGTAGGTAGCACTACATCAAGTGAGTGGATGATGGTGAGAAACAGGAAAAGAGGAGGACAGACACAGAAAAAGAATGATGAAGGCGAAGGAAGTAGGTAGCACTACATCAAGTGAGTGGATGATGGTGAGAAATTGGAAGAAAGGAGGACAGACACTGAAAAAGAATGATGAAGGCGAAGGAAGGAGTAGGCAGCACTACATCAAGTGAGTGGATGATGGTGAGAAATAGGAAGAGAGGAGGACAGACAGAGAATAAGAATGGTAAAGATGAAGGCAGAAGTAGGCAGCACTACATCAAGTGAGTGGATGATGTTTATAATTGGCCATATTTAATTTATTTATTTATTTATTTATTTTTTTTTGGGGGGAGACACTTTTTGCTCAATATGATGGAAGAAAAAGGTGCAGGTTGGAAGTTGTGTGTGTGTGTGTGTGTGTGTGTGTGTGTGTGTGTGTGTGTGTGAGAGAGAGAGAGAGAGAGATGACGAGTGAGGGATTGAGGAGAGAAAGCGAGAGGGTAAATGAAAAATGGGGAGTTGGATGATGGGAGGGGGAGAGAATAGAGGAGGGGGTGGGAGAGGGAGAGGGAGAGGGGGAGAGGGATAGGGAGGCAATGGAAGGGTATGGGAGGGAGGAAGAATGATGGAGGAAGTTCAACCATTTATTGAAGACATAACTAGTTCCCTACCCATCATCTCATACTGTCTCTCTCATACCCCTCCCTCCCTCTCTCCCACTCGACTTCCCTCCCTTCCTCTCTCCCTTCTTCCGTCCTTCCCTCCCTCCCTCTTCTTTCTTTCCTCCGTCTCTTTTTTCATTCCACTTCTTTCCTTCCTTCACAATCTTCTCTTCCTCCATCCCTCCCTTCTCCCCTCCCTTCTCTCTCTCTCTCTCTCTCTCTCTCTCTCTCTCTCTCTCTCTCTCTCACCATCCCTCCTTCCCTTTACCACCTTCCTCTTCTCCCTATACTTTTCTCTCCCTCCCTCCCTCCCTTTCCTCCCGTTTTCTCTCCCCCCCTCTCCTCTCCTCCCTCCCTCCCTCCTTCCCTCCCTCCCTTCCTTCCCTCCCTTCCTTCACAAAGCTCCTCTTCTCATTACACTCACATCCGCTGAGGAAGAAGAAGAGGAAAAGGAAGAGGAGAAGGAGGAGGAGAAAGAGGAAGAGAAGGAGGAGGAGGAGGAGGAGGAGGAGGAGAAGGAGGAGGAGGAGGAGAAGGAGGAGGAGGAGGAGAAGGAGGAGGAAGAGAGAGCGGAGTAAGACACGTATTCTCATCCGTTAAGGAAGCTCCCTATCACCACTTCCTTAGCGATTTATTTTGTTTATTACAACTTACTGTCCTCCACTGTGTTACGTAAATCCTTCCAATATCGCCATACACTGCATAAATAACGTACAAAAGGATATTACCCAGCCACATCCAAAAATAAATCGCATAGGAAGAGGTGTTAGGGAGCTTCATTAACCGCGGCTAGTGAGGCAGGAGAAGAGAAGGAGATGAAGGACGAGGACGTGATGAGGATCGTGTTTTGAGTTTGAAAATGTAACACACACACACACACACACACACACACACACACACACACAGAATGCGTTCCCCTTCTGCCAATCTTCTCCATCTTGAGGCTTAAATTCTAGGTGTAAATTCCTGGTGTAAATTCTGTGTAAATTCTGTGTAAGCTGTGTAAATTCTTTGTAAATTCTGGGTGTAAATTCTGGGTGTAAATTCTGGGTGTAAATTCTGGGTGTAAATTCTGGGTGTAAATTCTATGTAAATTCCGGGTGTAAATTCTGGGTGTAAATTCTATGTAAATTCCGGGTGTAAATTCTGGGTGTAAATTCTGTGTAAATTCTGTGCTGAAAGATGGACTTGTATTTAGATATTTTTAAGGCCTTGATGTTGGAGGGGGTAGGGTGAGGGTGAGGGTGAGGGTGAGGGGGTAGGGTGGGGGTGAGGGTGAGGGTGAGGGGGTAGGGTGGGGGTGAGGGTGAGGGTGAGGGGGTGGGGTGAGGGTGAGGGTGAGGGTGAGGGGGTAGGGTGGGGGTGTGGGTGAGGGGGTAGGGTGGGGGTGAGGGTGAGGGTGAGGGGGTAGGGTGGGGATGAGGGTGAGGGTGAGGGGGTAGGGTGAAGGTGAGGGGATAGGGTGAGGGGGTAGGGTAGAGGGTGAGGGGGAATGTAAAGGTAATGAGAAGCCCCATCCTTGTTATTTTTATTTATTTATTATTAATATTTTTTTACAATTTCTGTATGGTGAAGGTGATAAATAAATGAATGAGATGTTTTCCTTCACGTAACACACCGTCCTTTGGGAGAGAGTGGCCGCTGTCTTAATGCTCTGCTTGACCCTGTTAGAGCTATCTCCCTCTCTCTAATTCTTTCTTTTTTCAGATCAACAGCACACTGTCTTCATCGCCTTCATCACACCAGACCTAATGGCAGCGCTGATCAACATCTCTGGTTCCTCATTATCTCCCTCACTCTCTCACTCCATCTGTTAGCTTTAATTGTCTCTCACTCTCTCGCTCCATCTGTCTCTCCCTCCATCTCTTAGCTTTGTCTCTCCGTCTCTCCAGGTGCACAACGCCACAGCTGTTTTTCATCGTCAACTTAACCCTGTCAGACCTGATGCTGGGAGTGTTCAACCTGCCCCTGGCCGCCTCGCTGTTCGTGCACCGCGCCTGGGTACACACGGGCTTCCTGTGCATGCTGTTCCCCTTCCTTCGCTACGGACTGGTGGCCGTGTCCGTCTTTACCGTCCTGGCCATCACCATCAACAGATACGTCATGATCGCACACCCAAGCCTCTATCACAGGTTAGTAAGGGCAGACATTAGATTTATTGATTTCCCCTTCCTTTTGTCTCGTAGATTAGTTACATTAGTCACAACCTACCCTGTTGCAGAGGACCTGGTGCTGGAGAGGACGCCTTCACGTGGTGGCACCGATACGAACGAACGGAGGGACTACCCAGTTATACAAACGCCCCTCAGTTTCCCTCCTATCATCTGAAAAGTGGGTGGTGGGGTGTGGGAAAAGGGAAACTAAGACCTGCAGCCCACCGAGTGTACGCCCAGATGAACCCGTAGCCACAACAACAACAACATCAACAGAAAACATTAGGTTCAAAGCTTTTCCTTAACTCCAGCAGCCCGAGGACGTTTTATTTTATTATCCCTACTACCATTAACTTTTTTCTTTATTCACTTAAGGAATAGAGTGAGTTAGGTGCAGTATTAAGGCACTAGAGTGAGTTAGGTGCAGTATTAAGGCACTAGAGTGAGTTAGGTGCAGTATTAAGGCACTAGAGTGAGTTAGGTGCAGTATTAAGGCACTAGAGTGAGTTAGGTGCAGTATTAAGGCAGTGAGTTAGGTGCAGTATTAAGGCACCAGAGTGAGTTAGGTGCAGTATTAAGGCACTAGAGTGAGTTAGGTGCAGTATTAAGGCACTAGAGTGAGTTAGGTGCAGTATTAAGGCACTAGAGTGAGTTAGGTGCAGTATTAAGGCACTAGAGTGAGTTAGGTGCAGTATTAAGGCAGTGAGTTAGGTGCAGTATTAAGGCACCAGAGTGAGTTAGGTGCAGTATTAAGGCACTAGAGTGAGTTAGGTGCAGTATTAAGGCACTAGAGTGAGTTAGGTGCAGTATTAAGGCACTAGAGTGAGTTAGGTGCAGTATTAAGGCACCAGAGTGAGTTAGGTGCAGTATTAAGGCACTAGAGTGAGTTAGGTGCAGTATTAAGGCAGTGAGTTAGGTGCAGTATTAAGGCAGTGAGTTAGGTGCAGTATTAAGGCACTAGAGTGAGTTAGGTGCAGTATTAAGGCACTAGAGTGAGTTAGGTGCAGTATTAAGGCACTAGAGTGAGTTAGGTGCAGTATTAAGGCACTAGAGTGAGTTAGGTGCAGTATTAAGGCACTAGAGTGAGTTAGGTGCAGTATTAAGGCACTAGAGTGAGTTAGGTGCAGTATTAAGGCACTAGAGTGAGTTTTGTGCAGTATTAAGGCACTAGAGTGAGTTAGGTGCAGTATTAAGGCACCAGAGTGAGTTAGGTGCAGTATTAAGGCACTAGAGTGAGTTAGGTGCAGTATTAAGGCACCAGAGTGAGTTAGGTGCAGTATTAAGGCAGTGAGTTAGGTGCAGTATTAAGGCACTAGAGTGAGTTAGGTGCAGTATTAAGGCACCAGAGTGAGTTAGGTGCAGTATTAAGGCACTAGAGTGAGTTAGGTGCAGTATTAAGGCAGTGAGTTAGGTGCAGTATTAAGGCACCAGAGTGAGTTAGGTGCAGTATTAAGGCACTAGAGTGAGTTAGGTGCAGTATTAAGGCACTAGAGTGAGTTAGGTGCAGTATTAAGGCACCAGAGTGAGTTAGGTGCAGTATTAAGGCACCAGAGTGAGTTAGGTGCAGTATTAAGGCACTAGAGTGAGTTAGGTGCAGTATTAAGGCACCAGAGTGAGTTAGGTGCAGTATTAAGGCACCAGAGTGAGTTAGGTGCAGTATTAAGGCACCAGAGTGAGTTAGGTGCAGTATTAAGGCACTAGAGTGAGTTAGGTGCAGTATTAAGGCACTAGAGTGAGTTAGGTGCAGTATTAAGGCACTAGAGTGAGTTAGGTGCAGTATTAAGGCACTAGAGTGAGTTAGGTGCAGTATTAAGGCACGAGTGAGTTAGGTGCAGTATTAAGGCACTAGAGTGAGTTAGGTGCAGTATTAAGGCACTAGAGTGAGTTAGGTGCAGTATTAAGGCACTAGAGTGAGTTAGGTGCAGTATTAAGGCACTAGAGTGAGTTTGGTGCAGTATTAAGGCACTAGAGTGAGTTAGGTGCAGTATTAAGGCACCAGAGTGAGTTAGGTGCAGTATTAAGGCACTAGAGTGAGTTAGGTGCAGTATTAAGGCACCAGAGTGAGTTAGGTGCAGTATTAAGGCAGTGAGTTAGGTGCAGTATTAAGGCACTAGAGTGAGTTAGGTGCAGTATTAAGGCACCAGAGTGAGTTAGGTGCAGTATTAAGGCACTAGAGTGAGTTAGGTGCAGTATTAAGGCAGTGAGTTAGGTGCAGTATTAAGGCACCAGAGTGAGTTAGGTGCAGTATTAAGGCACTAGAGTGAGTTAGGTGCAGTATTAAGGCACTAGAGTGAGTTAGGTGCAGTATTAAGGCACCAGAGTGAGTTAGGTGCAGTATTAAGGCACCAGAGTGAGTTAGGTGCAGTATTAAGGCACTAGAGTGAGTTAGGTGCAGTATTAAGGCACCAGAGTGAGTTAGGTGCAGTATTAAGGCACCAGAGTGAGTTAGGTGCAGTATTAAGGCACCAGAGTGAGTTAGGTGCAGTATTAAGGCACTAGAGTGAGTTAGGTGCAGTATTAAGGCACTAGAGTGAGTTAGGTGCAGTATTAAGGCACTAGAGTGAGTTAGGTGCAGTATTAAGGCACTAGAGTGAGTTAGGTGCAGTATTAAGGCACTAGAGTGAGTTAGGTGCAGTATTAAGGCACTAGAGTGAGTTAGGTGCAGTATTAAGGCACTAGAGTGAGTTTCCCTAAGCGATTTATTTTGTTCATTACACCTCACTGTCCTCTTCTGTGTTACGTAAGTCCTTCCAATATCGCCATACTCATCATAAATAAAGCACAATAGGATATTAACCAGTCATATTCAGTAATAAATCACCGAGGAAGAGGTGTTAGGGAGCTTCTTTAACAGACAAGAATACGAGCACAAGTTGTTGTTGTTGTTGTTGTTATATATAAGTGAAGCGGTGGAGTGTAGCTTAAACTCACCCATCCCCTGCTGTACACCATCGTCCTTTCGGGGGATAGGGAGAGAGTTGAGGGACGTGTGAATAACTAGGCAGACGACTCCCCCCCTGCTACACCAGTGCCACCATGTGAAGGCGACCCTCTCCAATTAGGCTAGAACAGTATAACAAAGACCACTTCCATCACTGACACCCTCACCTGTTTAGAATGACTAATCTCAGCAGGAAACAGTTTATAATGACTAATCTCAGCAGGAAACAGTTTATAATGACTAATCTCAGCAGGAAACAGTTTATAATGACTAATCTCAGCAGGAAACAGTTTATAATGACTAATCTCAGCAGGAAACAGTTTATAATGACTAATCTCAGCAGGAAACAGTTTATAATGACTAAGCTCAGCAGGAAACAGTTTATAATGACTAAGCTCAGCAGGAAACAGTTTATAATGACTAATCTCAACAGGAAACAGTTTATAATGACTAATCTCAACAGGAAACAGTTTATAATGACTAATCTCAACAGGAAACAGTTTATAATGACTAATCTCAGCAGGAAACAGTTTATAATGACTAATCTCAGCAGGAAACAGTTTATAATGACTAATCTCAACAGGAAACAGTTTATAATGACTAATCTCAGCAGGAAACAGTTTATAATGACTAATCTCAACAGGAAACAGTTTATAATAACGAATCTCAGCAGGAAACAGTTTATAATGACTAATCTCAATAGGAAACAGTTTATAATAACGAATCTCAGCAGGAAACAGTTTATAATGACTAATCTCAGCAGGAAACAGTTTATAATGACTAATCTCAGCAGGAAACAGTTTATAATGACTAATCTCAGCAGGAAACAGTTTATAATGACTAATCTCAGCAGGAAACAGTTTATAATGACTAATCTCAGCAGGAAACAGTTTATAATGACTAATCTCAGCAGGAAACAGTTTATAATGACTAATCTCAGCAGGAAACAGTTTATAATGACTAATCTCAGCAGGAAACAGTTTATAATGACTAATCTCAGCAGGAAACAGTTTATAATGACTAATCTCAACAGGAAACAGTTTATAATGACTAATCTCAGCAGGAAACAGTTTATAATGACTAATCTCAACAGGAAACAGTTTATAATAACGAATCTCAGCAGGAAACAGTTTATAATAACGAATCTCAGCAGGAAACAGTTTATAATGACTAATCTCAGCAGGAAACAGTTTATAATGACTAATCTCAGCAGGAAACAGTTTATAATGACTAATCTCAACAGGAAACAGTTTAAAATGACTAATCTCAGCAGGAAACAGTTTATAATGACTAAGCTCAGCAGGAAGAGAGAGAGAGAGAGAGAGAGAGTTCGTGTGTGTGTGTGTGTGTGTGTGTGTTGGTCTGACAGGTGACGTAATATGGTGACGTATATTATGCTGATTATTTTTGTCTTACGATGTTTTTACTCCTGCCTTTGTTTAGCTTTTGGGTCGTATTCTAGCTGGCATATAGGAGGCTTCGTAACACCTTTTCCTTAGCGATTTATTTTGCATATTACACCTTACCTTTCTATCTATATATCTATTGCCGGACGCCCTAATCCCTTAAGGGGTGGCCACAAACAAATCGCCTCCATGTCACCCTGTTCCCCTCCATTTCATTGCCCTGGTCCCAGCTCACACCCTCTTCTCTTATATACCTCTCTACTCCATCCCTTCGTCTCATCCTTGGCCTTGGCGATTTATTTTGCATATTATACCTTACCTTTCTCTGGTATGGTAATTTTCTCGTTTCAGTATCAACCTGGTTTGTATCAGTAACATACTAGAGAATGAAGAGAGAACCTGTATTTTTTACACAGGAAAAATCATTAGAGAAATTACCAATATGCAGGGAATCGAACCCGGGACTCTCAGGTGAGAGCCAGGCAGCATACCACTACACCACGACCAGGTAAAAGTTACCTCACGTTGTCACAATCTTGTAACCAACGTCCCTCCGCCCCCCACTGTGGGCCTATTGGTAATTTCTCTGATGATTTTTCCTGTGTAAAAAATACAGGTTCTCTCTTCATTCTGACTTGCCGTAAGTGTTTGGGATAGATTAAAAGCATCTACTTGCCCGAGTGCCAGGGGGTTAACTCATCCTCTTGATGCCCACAGTGGGGGGCGGAGGGACGTTGGTTACAAGATTGTGACAACGTGAGTTAACTTTTACCTGGTCGTGGTGTAGTGGTATGCTGCCTGGCTCTCACCTGAGAGTCCCGAGTTCGATTCCCGGCATATTGGTAATTTCTCTGATACTAGAGAATTATGAAGTGTAACGTGCGTCACTAGATTATTAAGGATGATGCGCTTAGGAAAAAATATATATGTATCTCCAGTCCCTTAGAAAACGGGTCTTCCACCTTAGTCTTTAGGGGTGACTCTCCTATTTCACTTTTGCTAAGGCCAGATGCTTTTAGTCGCTAGTGGGAGCTTGTCTAGCCCAGAGTGTTAAGAACTAGTTCATTACCCTCAGGACTCAGGCCTCCCTTTACCCTAACACTTCAGACCATGTTCATAAGCAGTGTCACTGATACTGTTGCACGGCTTTTATATCTGTATCTGGTGCTGGTAAGGGAAGCCTTCATGCGATGGCACCGATATTACAAGACAGCCCTGCTCCCTGGTTACACAAATGTTCCCATTCCCAAAAGACTACAAGAGAAGGGCACATTCCTCCTGCAATCCACTCCATTCGTGTTCAGATGAACCTGTAGTCACAACTACTGTTAGCAGCACTGTAACTGTCAATCATTACCGCCACTGTCACCGCCACTCACCACCCCTATTTTTCCTCAGGCTGTACACGCAGACGCTGCTGGCAGTGATGGTTGTGTCCACGTGGGTAGGTGCCTTTGGGGCCCTGGTGCCCACAGCCCTGAAAGTGTGGGGGACCTTTGGCTTGGACCCCACCATTGGCTCGTGCACCATTGTACCAGACAGTGATGGATACTCACCTAAGTCATTCCTCTTCGTGTTTGCATTCATGCTTCCGTGTGTGGCCATCTGTGTCTGTTATGCAAGGATTTTCTGCATCGTGCACCGTGCAGACAAACGAAGCCACAACAGTGATCAAAGCATCATCAGAGTGAATAGCAAACAAAACAAACAGAAAGGTAGCACTAAGCAGGAAGAAGGTGGAAAGTTGGGTGTGGGAGAAGAGAGGGACAGGGCAGACCCACATGAGGGTGGTAAGGCAGGGGTGCATACACTGAGTGGGACTGTGCAGGTGGAGACACAGGTAAAGCTCAGCTCCAACGCTAGCTCCGTCAGTGTGGAAGTCCTGGAGGGTGGTGCCTCTCCCACCCACCCGGCCAGTGGTCACAGTGATGGCAGAGGCCAGTCACCTTCCCCAGGGGTGAGTGCCACGGTGCTTAGGCCTGAGGTCAATGGGCTGTCCGGCCATCCCTCAGGGGAGGAAGGGGTGGTGTCCTCCCCCATCAGAATATGTCCAACAAATACCCCAGACTCAACTGCCTCTGATGCAACAGGTGAGACGTGGCGGCGGCCGTCAAATGAATCAGCAAAGGGGGCATTTTCAAAGTTGCGTGGGACATTCCGCAGGGCTCAGAGGGGATCGCTCCTGACACGGCAGACGGCACTAAGTCCAAAGGACCAGCGGCTCCTGAAGATGATTCTGGTGATCTTCTTGTCTTTTGTGGTGTGTTACCTGCCCATCACGCTGGTGAAGACATTCAGCAAGGATGACGACCCTGTGTTGAACATCTTGGGTTTGCTGCTGGTCTACCTAACCACCTGCATCAACCCCATTATCTATGTGGTCATGTCCTCGGAGTACCGCCAGGCCTACCTCAACCTCTTTGCCTGCAGTGTTGGCGCTGATGCTGTCAATCGTTCCTTGACTAAGATTTCCTGAAGGTGTGTCAAGGCCATGTCCTACCCCAGCCCAGTGCTCACCAGCCCCACCACCACATCTGCACCAGCCCTGCATCCCACACCTGCCTTCATTGTCTGCTCCTTACGCCTTCCTGAGTCACACCCAGCCCAGCCACAGTTACTTTCTTCGTCAGGCACGTTCTTCCCTCCTGTATGTGTGGCCAGTGGATGAGGCAGGCGTGGTTGGCACTGGGTCGCACTAGTCTTGCCGGGTCTCGCCTGGGGTCACTGGGCAGTATTCTATGTGGCTTTGGAAATTTCATAACACTTCTTCCTTGGCAATTTACTCTTAGCAGTACAAGTTAATGTCCTCCCATGTGTCACTAATACAAACTTAGTCAATATTAAAATGAAGTACTTTTCATACAAGAGAATGCAAAGATGTATTGTGAAAATAAATCACAAAGAAAGGGTGTCTACAAAACTGCAGATGCCTCTTTAAATACGAGCATGATTTAATGGATTAGGATGGTCTTTAGCAGCTCTTCCTTACCAGGTTATTTCTGTGTATGGTGCAAATTTTTATTCTGTGATTTAAGAACTTTTTCGCTTTTAGAATCTCAAAACAATCCATAGGAGAATACCAGGGTGTAATACGTAAGACAAATGTTAAGGAGGTGCCCAAAAGCTTCGTAAGTCGAGGAAAATAATTACGCCTCCTGGAAAAAACACACTTACATAAACATTCAAGTGCTGACAAGTTGACCTGTCTGTCTGCCTCAGGAGTGGGAATACTTAGTATTTTTTTTTAACATTACTTGTAAAATTATTATAGATTTAAGGCTGAATCCGACCTACCAGCTTTGTCGCACGATTTGTTGTGGCTTACCTAAGGGCTTAAATTTGTTCCTGGGGTAGAAAATTCCCCCAGTGATATCTGTAACATTGGCGTGATTATGACTCGTGTTCTGTCTCTTGGTAGGAAGGAGGCGGGTGCAGCCACGAGGACAAATAATTTATGACACAGAATAATGGGGAGAAATGTTATGTAACTATTTGCAGTGGCGAAGCAGATGGAAACAGTGATCTAGAAGCATAGAGACGAGGAGTGATTTTAACTATGTAGTGAAACGTGGCAACAGTGATATAACCGTATGGAAAACAAGGTGGAAACAGTTTAAAAGGACAAACAGTGATTTTACATTACAACAAAGCAGATGGCCAGTGAGTAAGCCTGCGCATCAACAGAGGGAGACATGCAGCTACAGTGAAACATATGAGGGTGATTTACGTATCTGGCTAAACTAAGGGTATGATGCAGACACGATGCACAGGACAGAGAATGAATTTAGGCCCCTCTTGCTCACCCTGGAAACACGAGGGAAGAGTATTTGTGGCACAGATTCTTGGAGCCAACATTTATCCACAACATTCATGGGTGTTGCTACATTGATGTGTCTTATCAGATTTTTAACAGGTTTTTTCTCCTCTTGTGGTTTGTAAAGACTGTATGTAAAGGCTATGAAATTCACACACACACACACACACACACACACACACACACACACACACACACATACACATGTATATATAAAGGGTGATATAGTCCTGCTGGATTTATTAACATTTATCGCATGTACCTGGATTAACATATTAAGGTGCATTTTTTTTCTATATGAAAGGGTAACTAGAGGCCCTTCCAAAGGGGGAATCACACCAACCGCGAGCCGATACACATCTAGCGTGGCTCGGAATATGACCTTGTCCTTGACCTACTTCACCAATTTCGAACTTGTCTGAGATTTTCATCTCCACTACACACCTGTAAAATTTCTTGATGATATCTAGAGCGGTTGCGAAGTTATCGTAGTAAAAGACAGACAGACAGACAAACTGAAAACAATACCAGCTGCACTATCGCGGCTGGTAACTACTGAAATGGCAGGAGTTAGTATATCCAGTGTAATCAGCTGCATCTTAGTTTGTCAAGCAACTTACATGCTGTGTGTGTCTCTAATCTAGGCAGAACTTTGGGGACATTCGGTATACATGAATCTTTATATATACATTGTTCCAGTTTACAGAATTTACATGTGACATTCCTCCTATAACAGCACCTATTGATTAACTTACTTGTATTTCTCGTTGTGTAAAATTTTCTTGGCAAAAGTCGTTGTTTACCCTAAACATTTTCAATAAACGAATTATCCACCTTTTCTTTTTGTGGCGGGCAGATGTCATGGAGTAAAATTTTGGGATACTGAAATAGAGATCTCAGTCACAGGTGAGCACATTTTCAAGCCAAAGAACATGGCTGATAATGTCCTGATTTTCTTTACATATACAGTACATGTTAAAACTGATACGTATGTCTGAATATTGACTCTATCGGATACGTTTATGTGAAGCTACAGAACGTGGTGAATGTCTATGGCGTAGCCGATAGAGCCATGATTCCGGGGTCTTGAATGGTGAGTGAATGGAAGCGTGGCCCATTAGACTGGGCACATTTGGGCTGTCTGGACATTGCTACTCCTCACCACGGCCAAGGATGGGAAGGGAGGTCCGGATGATGATGATGATGATGATGATGTGTAAATACAGGAGTTGCCTTTTGGGTGCTGGGCCATTCAGGATTTCCATTACGCTGGTATAGGGAGGGAGAGGGAGGGGGAGACCGAGGATGAGGTGGAGGGATGTAGTTGAGAGGTATATGAGGGAGAGGGGAGTGAGTTGGGGGGAGGGCAGTCAAAAGGTGGGTGACAGAGAGACTTTGAGGCGTTTTGTCTGCGGCCACCCTTTGCGGGATTAGGGCTTCGGGCTGTAGATAGATAGATAGCTATGTCTGGAAGTTTGAGTGTAAAGTTACTGCAAGATATCTATAGGGTACAGTCGCCCCCAAAAAGTATTACACAGGTAGGGTACAGTGATATCCAAAATGACCCTCCTCTCATCGGGGGATAGGGAGGCGGTTGAGGGATGTTTGAGTAACCAGACAGTTGAGCCGCTGGGTGATATCAGTGCCACCACGTGAAGGCGTCCCTCTCCAGTACCTAGAGGTTAGACAGAGGTTATGTAGAGTTGTAAAGACGTCATCGGGTGAAGGGATGGAATGTAGTGTTGAAGGTGGCAATTAGAGTCTTCCTAACACCATTTCCTTTGCGATTTATTCAGCATATGACACATTTACTTCCTCATTTTTTTTTTTAATGCAAGGAAGAAGGAACCAAAGGCCAGGAGCCAACTTTTCACTAATAACCTGAAAGTAGATGTTGAGGCGAAATGTGCAAAATGAATCGCTAAGGAAGAGGTGTTAAGCAACCCCTAAAGCCACATAGAATACGACCGTAACAATGGCAGTGTTAGTATTTATCCGACATTTGTATTTTTACTCAGTATTTGACGTATATTCAGACCATTGATATAATAAACACCTTTACCTGGTGTGTGTGTATTATACCCCTACTACTACTACTACTACTACTATACTACTACTACTACTATACTACTACTACTACTATACTACTACTACTACTACTACTACTACTACTACTACTACTACTATACTACTACTACTACTATACTACTACTACTACTACTACTACTGCTACTACTACTATACTACTACTACTACTATACTACTACTACTACTATACTACTACTACTACTACTACTATACTACTACTACTACTACCAACTACTACTACTACTACTACCTACTACTACTATACTACTACTACTACTATACCACTACCACTACCATACTACTACTACTGCTACCACCATACCAACTACCACCACCTATACCACCACCACCATACCACTACCACTACTACCATACCACTACCACTACCATACCACTACTACCACTAATACCACTACCACTACCATACCACTACCACTACCATACCTACCACTACCACCATACCACTACTAACCTACTACTACCATACCATTACCACTACTACTACCATACCAATTACCACCACTATACCAATACCACTACCATAATTAATACCACCATACCACCACTACCATACCACCGCTACCACTATACTCACTCACTACTACCACCACCTACTACTATACCACTACTACTACTACCACCACCACCACTACCACCACCACCACCACCTGCTACCACCATACTACCACCACCACTACCATACCACCACTACCACTACCATACCACCACTACCACTACCACCACCACCACCACATACCACCACCACTACCATACCACCTACCACCTACCGCCACCACCATACCACTACCACCACCACCTACCATACTACTACTACTACCATACCACTACCACCATACCACTACTACCACTACCACCACCATACTACCACTACCACTACCACTACCAATTACCACTACCATACCACCACCATACCATACCACTACTACCATACCACTACTACTACCATACCACCACCATACCATACTACTACCACTATACCACTACTACCACTACCAATACCACCATACCACTATACCAATACTACTACCACTACCACCATACCACCATACCACCACCACCATACTCACTACCACTACCTACACCTACTACCACCATACCACCACCACCACTACCACTACTACTACCTACCACCTATACCCACTACTACCATACCACTACCACCATACCACCACCACCATACCACTACCACCATACTACCACTACACCACCTACCACCATACTACCACCACCATACCACCACCTACCACCACTACCACTACCATACCATACCACTACCATACCATACCACTACCACTACACCACCTACACTACTACCACTACCACTACCACTACCACCACTATACCACCTACCACCACCACTACCACTACCACTACCATACCAATACCACTACCACTACACCTACAACCACCAATACCATCACTACCGCCACTACCACCACCACTACTACCATACCACCACCACTACTACTACCACCACCATACCACTACCACTACTACCATAATTACCACCACTACCATACCACCACCACTACCACCATACCACTACCACCACTATACCACCACCACCATACCACTACCACCACCACTACCATACCTACCACTACCACCATACCATACTACCACCATACCACTATACCACCACCACCACTACCACCTACCACCACTACCATACCACCACCACCACCATACCACCGTACCACCATACCACCATACCACTACCGCTACCATACCACTACCACTACCACCACCACTACCACTACCACTACCATACCACCACCACCACCATACTCACTACCACTACCATACCACCACTACCACCACCACCATACTACTACCACTCACTACCACTACCACCACCACCACCACACCACCACTACCATACCACTACCACCACTATACCACTACCACTGCTACCACTATACCACCACTACCACCATACCACCACCACTACCATACCACCACCACCACCATACCACCACTACCATACCACCACCACTACCATACAACCACCACTACCATACCACCACCACTACCATACAACCACCACTACCATACCACCACCACTACCATACCACCACCACCACTATCATACCACCACCACAACAGCCACTACCATACCACCACCACCACCATACCACCACTACCATACCACCACCATCACTACCACCACCACCACCATACCACCACTACCACCATTACCACTACCACCGCTGCTACCACCATACCACCACTACCATACCACCACCACCACCATACCACCACCACCACCATACCAATTACCACTACCACCACCAATTACCACCTACCACCACCACCACTACCACTACCACTACCACCACCACCACTACTACCACTACCACCACTACCACCATACCACTACTACTACTACCAATACTACTATACCACTATACTACTACCACCACCACTACCAATTACCACTAATACTACCACTACCACTACCACTATACCATAATTAATCACTACCATACACTACTCACTACTACTACCTATACCTCACTACCACCATACTACCACCACCACTACTACCATACCACCACCACTATACCACTACCACTATACCACCACTACCATACCACCACCACTATACCACCACTACCATACCACCACTACCATACCACCATACTACCACCACCACCAGAAACACCACCATACTACCACCACCATAATTACCATACCACTACCACCATACCACTATACCACCACCACCATACCACTACCACTACCACCACCATACCACTACCACTACCATACCACTACCACTATACCACTACTACCACTACTACTATACCACTACCATACCATACCACTACCATACCATACCACCACCACTATACCACCACCACTACCAATTACCATACCACTACCACCACTACTACCATACCACTACCACCTACCATACCACTACTACCACCACCATACTACTACCACCTACCACCATACCACCTACTACCACTATACCACTACCACCTACCATACCACTACCACTACTATACCACCACTACCACCTACCACTACCATACCTACTACTACTACTATACTACTACTACTACTATACTACTACTACTACTATACTACTACTACTGCCACTACTATACTACTACTACTACACTACTACTACTACTATACTACTACTACTACTACTATACTACTACTATACTACTACTACTACTATACTACTACAACTACTACTACTATACTACTACTACTACTACTATACTACTACTATACTATACTACTACTACAACTACTACTACTATACTACTACTACTACTACTATACTACTACTATACTATACTACTACTACTATACCATTACTACTACTACTTCAACTACTACTACTTACAAATCAATACTGAAAATACATAGATGACAATTTTAGGCCAAGTTAGAGTATAAAGAGTATAGTAATTGTGACAAATTATTCTCCCACCATAGACACTGTGAGAGGGAGGGGGAGACCGAGGATGAGATGGAGGGATGGAGTGGAGACAACGAGAGAGTAACTAGGAGAGTGTATCAATGAGGTGGAGGGGGAGTGGAGGGGAAGACCGAGGATGAGATGGAGGCATGGAGTAGAGAGGTATACGAGAGAGGGGGTGTAGGTTAGGGGAGGAGAGTGAGAGACTAACTAGGAGAGTATATGTATATTAGGTGGAGGGGGGGAGGGAGGGAGGGATGGAATAGAGAGGTATGTGAGAGAGGGGTGTAAGTTGGGGGATGGAGAATGAAAAACTAACAAGGAGAGTGTATGTGAGTGAGGTGGAAGGAGAAGAGGGAGGGGCAGACCGAGGTTGCTTTGGAGGGAAGGAGTGGATGGTATATGAGAAAGGGAGTGTAAGTCGGGGGGAGGGCAGAGAAATGGCGGGGGACAGGGCAACATGGAGACGGTTTGTTTATGGCCACCCCTTACGGGATTAAGGCGTCTGGCTCTAGATAGATAGACAGATAGACTATTAATGGAGTATATGGTACTGGAGTTAGCATAATCTTATTCATCTTGGTCCAGATTTTCGTCTTTTTGTAACTCAGTTCATGTAGCTCAGTGACAGATAGATACTGTAGATAGGTAGACATGTAGATAGATAGATAGACAGGTAGATAGATAGATAGGTAGATATACAGATTTTTTATAAGGGCTCTATATTCATTCAATAGCACTTCTTCGTGACTAGTATCATATTCTACTGCATTGTTATAGCTCGGCATTAAGGAGAGAAAGAGAGTCCATTTTAGGCCAAGTTAAGGTGAAATGGAATGATCTATCTGTCTATCTATTGCCAGACGCCTTAATCCAGTAAGGGGGTGGCCACAAGCAAATCGCCTCCATGTCGCCCTGTCCCCCGCCATTTCACTGCCCTGCTCCCAACTTACCCCTTTCTCATATACCTCTCAACTCCATCCCTCCATCTCATCCTTGGCCTCCCCCTCCCTCTCCCCCCCCCTCCACCTCATGTATTGGAGCTCGGTGAACCACTGAAGCTTCGAATCCCGTCAGTCACCCTCTAACCGTGAGAGGAGGAGGACGGTCGAGCTGTGTGTATATTCCTCAGTGTTAATAGTGTTTAAACAACTTGCCCATCTTGCCATGATAAACAAAGGTTCTTTGATACCACGTGTTCTTTCAGTTGAACCAAATCATCTTTATTAGCCTGAATAGTGGTGTGGAAATAAGTTATCTGAGTGTGGAGCTACGTGGAGAGACAGACAAATGAGGAAGTGAAGGAGCGTTGTGGTGTTGATGTGGATGTGGAGTTATGTGGAGAGACAGACAAATGAGGAAGTGAAGGAGCTTTGTGGTATGGATGTGGATGTAGAGTTAAGTGGAAAGACAGACAGATAAATGAGGAAGTAAAGGAGAGTTGTGTTGTTGATGTGGATGTGGAGTTACGTGGAAAGACAGACAGACAAATAGGGAAGTGAAGGAACGTTGTGGTGTTGATGTGGACGTGGAGTTACGTGGAGAGACAGACAAATGGGGAAGTGAAGGAGCGTTGTGGTGTTGATGTGGATGTGGAGTTACGTGGAAAGACAGACAGACAAGTGAGGAAGTAAAGGAGCGTTGTGATGTTGATATGGATGTGGAGTTACGTGGAGAGACAGACAGACAAATGAGGAAGTAAAGGAGCGTTGTGATGTTGATATGGATGTGGAGTTACTTGGAAAGACAGACAGACAAATGAGGAAGTGAAGGAGCGTTGTGCTGCTGATGTGGAGTTACGTAGAGAGACAGACAGACAAATTAGGAAGTAAAGGAGCGTTGTGGTGTTGATGTGGATGTGGAGTTACGTGGAGAGACAGACAGACAAATGAGGAAGTGAAGGAGCGTTGTGATGTTGATATGGATGTGGAGTTATGTGGAGAGACAGACGGACAAATGAGGAAGTGAAGGAGCGTAGTGATGATGTGGATGTGGAGTTACGTGGAGAGACATACAGACAAATGAGGAAGTGAAGGAGCGTTGTGATGTTGATGTGCATGTGAACGAAAGTGTTGGGAGAAGTAACCTGAGATGATGTAGCCATGTGGAGATAATGGAGAATGAGAGACTGACTAGGAGAGTGTATGTGAGTGAGGTGCAGCGTGAGAGAGGGAGAGGGAGACCGAGGAAGAGGTGGAGGGATGTGGTGGAGAGAAGAATGAGGAAAGTGTGAGCAGGAGGGAAGACAGACAGATGCTGTAGGACAAGATGACATGGAAGCTGTTTGTGGCAAAGCACTTCTTCATGACTAGCATCATATTAGAGTTTATTTCACGTAGCTCAGAGGCATAATAAGATAATACCGCGGCTCCTCGTCCATAGCACTTCTTCGTGACTAGCATCGTATTCCAGCGTTAATCTATTGTTATATCTCAACAATGATGATGGAGAAAGGGCAACAATAGTAATTTTGTTTCGTTTTTTCTTTTCGTTTCGTTTTGTTTATAAAAACCCCATCCTGCTTACATGCTTCGGCCTTGGTCACCTAATGGGGGCTCTCCATGCTGCTCGATCTCTAGCAGCCTCCATGTTCACTCCCTTATCCCTGAGGTCAAACTCCATGACCTCGTCCCAGGTGTTTTTCGGTCTGCCTCTCGCAATCCTACCCTCAACGTTAACACTTTTCACTTTCTGTACCCAATTGTCATCATCCATCCTCTCCACATGCCCAAACCATCTCAATCTACCCCTCCTCATCACGACACCAATACACTCCAGTCCCATCCTTCCTCCCAAACCATCTCAATCTACCCCTCCTCATCACAACACCAATACACTCCAGTCCCATCCTTCCCCCCAACCATGTCAATCTACCCCTCCTCATCACAACACCAATACACTCCAGTCCCATCATTTTTCCCAAACCATCTCAATCTACCCCTCCTCATCACAACACCAATACACTCTAGTCCCACCTTCTTCCCAAACCATGTCAATCTACCCCTCCTCATCACAACACCAATACACTCCAGTCCCATCATTTTTCCCAAACCATCTCAATCTACCCTTCCTCATCACAACACCAATACACTCTAGTCCCATCCTTCCCCCCAAACCATGTCAATCTACCCCTCCTCATCACAACACCAATACACTCTAGTCCCACCTTTTTCCCAAACCATCTCAATCTACCCTTCCTCATCACAACACCAGTACACTCCAGTCCCACTGTTCCTCTTAACTCTTTCATCGTAAACCTAGCCCACTCAGGCCTCGCATTCAAGGACGCACTGCACATCCACCTAATTATTGTTATTTCTGTACGATTGAGCCTGCGAATATCCTCTTCCTTTACTGCCCAGGTCTCACTACCATACAGCACTACACTCCTAACACATGCTGCATACAAAGATCTCGCAGCACGGAGGGAGAGTCCTCTCAATATCAGGATAGGCAACAGCTCCCTGAACTTCTTCCAACCACTCCTCACTCTAGCCACAGAGCTGCTCCAGCTCCACCTCCAGCACATAACATGTCTCCCAAATAACAACTCTTGCACACACTCAAAAGACTCATCAGCAAGATCAATCCTTTCATGCCTTGCAATATCCACATGCTCTCCCCGACGCACACACACACACACACACACACACACACACACACACACACACACACACACACACAATACTCTCTAATGGAACTTGCTGGTGGGGTAATGTGTTTATGTAACTGTGGTGGTGTGGGAGGTTGCCATGGTCACACACAGGCACCTCCCACCAGTCAGGCAAAGATTTTCTTAACGATATATTTTTGCATTAGGCTGGTTAATATCCTTTTGTACACACACACACACACACACACACACACACACACACACACACACACACACACACAATACTCTCTAATGGAACTTGCTGGTGGGGTAATGTGTTTATGTAACTGTGGTGGTGTGGGAGGTTGCCATGGTAATACACAAGCACCTCCCACCAGTCAGGCAAAGACTTCCTTGGTGATATATTTTCTAATAGGGCTGGTAAAGAGAGCTGTATGATCATGAGAGTTAATAGAGACAGTATTAATACTCTCAGAGTAGTATGACTCACTCTCAACTGACTGCTATCGCCAAGCAGTACCTGGAATAGAATACTAGAGTCGCCCCTACCATGAAAGGGCCCTGGTACCATCTAGTGGTTGTAAAAGTAGCTGGACAAGTTTCTCGTCTTGGTAGGCGTCGCTACTTGGCTGCTTTTGCTGGTGGCCGTATGATAGTGGAAGGACGAGGGTGTGTGTGTGTTGCTGTTGCCTCCTTCTCCTGAGGTAAGTGTTGAATATTTGCTGTTTTTAACCATTAAGGTGACTACACTAGGTCACAAAGATATCACACTGACAGCCAGGAAGTATCATGGCCCAAAGAAATAATACCTATAAGGCTACTGGACGTAATTCTGATGAGACAAGGGGGCTGTTAGCGTGAGGGAGATGAGGAGGCCTTGTAGTCCAGTGTTGCCGTTTTTTGGAAAATCGTCTGCTAATGTGGAAAAACAAATGAACGACGAGCATGGATGTGGGCAGGCGGACGTCATTCCACACTAGTGTGGAATTTTTTTCCACACTAATTGTTCACGTTATTTTGTAGGAATAAGGGTGATTTTGTCATGATAGGGAGGCATTAACATGTATTGTTATTCAGACCCTTCACAGTTAAACTAACGAATATGTAGCGTTTGTCTATAATACTGTCATTTAAAACAAGGAAGAATATGTCGTGGAACAGTCTACCTTTACCCACCCAGCGATATAATAAAAAAAAAAAAAATTAACAATTATTTACAAGACACATGCCAACCATTAGCAGTGCACACTTACTTTGTAATATTAAAGAAATACCGAAACAATGTTGTAAATCGTGTACAGTTGATATACTAGAAAACTTGGATGTGGATAAACTTACTTGTCTCTTGGCTGGTTAGTATTTAACATTTGCTGACTTATTAACTCTCTTAATCATTTAACGTCCTTACACTTGCATCATAATAGGTCTGACATCATTAATTATACCCTCTCTTCCTGTAGTCACAGTATACCAAATTTTATGGTAGTTATACCAACAATACATCCTCTGTCAACCTGGTTACTAAACGAGAACGTGTGCAATAATGACGTCACAACCAGTGTGTAATTCACGGCAACTGCAGTACAGTTTGGCACCTGAATGTAAACTAGTAAGTGCGAATCAGATTTCAGAGGGACAGTGTGATGGAAAAAAAAAATATTGTATGTAAGTTACTTTGACCTGAAGCGCGCGCGCGCACACACACACACACACACACACACACACACACACACACACACACACACGTATATTGTGGTGGTGTTCTTTCATTTTACCGAGACCAAGATAGTCGTCTTTTTGCACCTTATTTCCCGTAGTTCAGTGAAAGAATTAAACTTACAGCTCTACATCATTTCCATACCACTTCTTCGTGACTAGCACCATTCTAGTGTTAACCTCTTGTCACAAAACACAATTTAAGAAAGACATTGCAATTTTACGCCAAGTTAGAGTGAACAGGGTATAGTAGTGATGCTGCAACACACGTATATTTGTCCTCTTGTTTACAGGTCACTCCACACGCAGTCCTTAGGTCACGTCTTCCACAGAACAGGTAAGGCATTGACAACCAGCGTAACTAAATGGCAGACCAGAGACAGAGTGAGAGGATGAGGCACACAGAGAACAAGATAGAGATGATACTCGCAGATCCACCGAGCTGGGACGGAACAAGCTAACAACCAAAGGATCGGAGTGGAGACGGGTGAGAGGGGTCCTTATCCTGCAGTGGTGTGTCACAGGCTGATGATGATGGTGATGATAATGATGCTGATGATTATAATACAGCTAGTACTGGCGATAGCGGTAAGGATTTAACCTCTGTACGAACTAACAGAAATGGAATGAATATGATGATGATGATGATAACTGTGATGTTGAAACTCCTGTACCAATTAACTAAGCTGGGATTACTGTGATGATGATGATTATGATGAAACTATATACTCGATGAAACAGCTGGGATGATGACAATTATGATGATGACAGTGATGATGATGATGATGATGATGACGATGATGATGATGTGACTCCCGTACAAATTCTACAATTTAGTTAGAAGGCAGTGATGAATATGATGATAAAGGTGATGACTGATATAACATCTGTTCTACATTTTTTACAGTGTTGGGATGACAATAACATGCTGCTGACGTTGATGATGATGATTAGGACGACGAGGAAGATGATGATGATGATTACGACAACGAAGATGAAGACGACTACGACGATGATGACGACGACGACGATGATCTTCAAGTCACTGGCTGAGTCACATCCTCCTTTCCTTTTCGTTTAACCTCAAATGTTTTGGTGACTGGGCATGTGTGTGTGTGTGTGTGTGTGTGTGTGTGTGTGTGTGTGTGCGCGCGAGCGAGCGAGCGTTCGTGCGTGCCTGCGTGCGTGCGTGCGTGCCTGCGTGCGTGCATGCTTGTTTGTGTATGTACGAGTAAATCTTGGTTGATGAATCCATAGTTGGTTACATGGCATAATTATTTTCACACATTCACTTTTTAATTTCAAGGTTAAATTTTAGGTCAAGAATATAGGACCTTTTACCCATAGAGTTACGAGACACTTACGCAATATTCTGAAAAGCTTATTACATCCCATAGATCACAGTACAGTGTTTCCTAAGTAACTGATCATCGTCTCTTTATGTATCGTTAGGAAGTGGATGAATATGAGTGTCTGAAATAATACATATATATTGGCCTTAATTTAAATGGAAGAATTAACCTCACAGAATTATGCTCTTTTAAATTTAAGGATACAACACATGATTTTCTACATTTTATCACAGTAGCTCTAGGACCGGCCCTGACCGTCTGCTTCTCACTAACAATTTTCGGATGAGAGGTGTTGTACTCATATAGGCTTTAGAGATTACAGTGAAGCCAAGTTACGTTCTACCAGCCCCACACATTAAGTCACACACCATCACCCTCTCACACCACACCACACCATACCATACTACCCTCCCACACCGTATCACACCACACCACACCACACCATAAAAAATCCTCCTCCCACACCACATCACACATAACCACCCTCCCACACCACACAACACCACACATAACCACCCTCCCACACCACACCACGCTCGCTGGTGCAGTAGTAACGTTCTCGCCTGCCAACTGGTGGACGGGAGTTCGCGCCTCGCTCAGGTTGCGAAAAGTTTCACTGACGAAGTGGGTGGTTACTGTCCCCCTTGAGCAAGGGGACGGGTGTGTGCATGTGTGAAGGTCACAGCCTTGCCCTTAGATCGGACTATATGAGCTCTCAGCTTCCTTCCGGGAGGGTAAAAAGCTGACGATCACGACTATCAAGTGGTCCTGACCGACCCGGTGAATTACACCACAAAAAATCCTCCTCCCACACCACACCACACGTAACCACCCTCCCACACCACACCACACCACACAAAACCACCCTCCCACACCACACCAAACCACAACAAATCCTCCTCCCACACCACACCACACCACACCACACCACACAAAATCACCCTTCCACACCACACCACATATAACCACCCTTCCACACCACACCACGCCACACCACACCACGCCTCACCACACAACTTTTCCAACACCATAGCACACAACCCCCCCCACCACACCACACCACACCAAAGAGATTAACCTAAGGGGCCGGAAGCTCCCGCATCTATTAATTCTGAGCTTGTTTCCAGGTAACTCCACACACACACACACCTTAGGTCACGTCTTTCACAGAAAAGATAACAGAAGGAGAGCGAGGGTAACTGAATGGCAAGCCAGAGATGGAGTGAGAGGAAGAGGTGCACAGAGAACAAGATGGAGGGATCATATGATGCAGATTTACCGAGCAAGGACGGAACAAGCTAACAATCAATGGATCAGAGTGGAGAAAGGTGAGAGGGTCCTTATCATGCAGTGGTGTGTCACAGGCTGATGGTGATGATATTGATGGTGATAATGATGTTGATGCTGATGGTGGTGTGCTTTAACATCTCAACGTATGAGGTTACAGAATGCACAGTGAGGCTGCATAGTTACGAAATGGAAGAATATGAGTGCATTTAAGTATTTATGTAATATGATGAAAAAGGATGGAAGATTAGAGGATGAGGTGACTGAAACGATACATCAAGGAAGGAGGGTTGCTTGTTCTCTAAAAAGCAGTGATTAGGAAGAGGGAACTGAGGATGAAAGTTTGAAAGAAAAAAGGCACCGCATGTTGTGATTCCCACTTTAAAGTATGGAAGTGAAGCTTGGATCGTGTTGAAAGGACACAAGTCAAGAGTGAGAGCAATGGAAATGAACTACTTGAGAGGAGCATGTGGAGATTCATGGAGAGACAGACAGACAAATGGGCAGGTGAAGGATCGTTGTGATGCCGATGTTGATGAGATTGAAAGCTTTAAGAGAAATACTTCCAGATGGTTTGGCCATGTGGAGAGGATGGCGAATAAGAAAATGACTAGAAGAGTGCATGTGAGTTACTTGGAAGGGTAGAGGGGGAGGGGGAGACCGATGATGAGATGAAGGGAAAGAGTAGAAATATATGAGTAGGATATTTGAGTTTAATGGTAGAGGACAGTACATCATGGAGGCGATTTGCTTGCTGCCACCCCTTACGGGATTAAGGCATCTGGCTATACATAGTCATAGATATAGAAAGACAGATAGGTAATGATGATAATATGATAATGCTGCTGCTGCTACTGATGATGATGATGATGATGAAGATGAGGAGGAGGAGGAGGAGGAGAGTGGTAAAGATAATGTGAATGAGGGTGTAGATAATGATGATGTGGTTATGAGGACGACAACTACAATGATGATGATGATGATGATGATGATTATGATGATGATGACTTTGATGATGATATTTGTTGGCAGGTGGAAGGACGAAACAGCAGGAACTCTACCATCGGTCCAAGCATCCACGATTCCACATCTATCCATCCGTCCATCCATCCATCCATCCATCTCGCTTGATGTTAAAAGCTAAGTCAATTGAACTTAAGTAGTACCAGTTACTCCTTCATAAGCTTTCCAGCTGTCTGAACAGATCTGCAGTAGCTTTAAAAACTTCTAAAATAATTCGGTTCTGGTGCTCAGTTTGGTACTTTTTTTTTCCTTTGATCAGGACTAGCACGGCAAATTTGGGGAAAAGTCCCTCAAGTAACTCCTATTATTATTTTTTTTACTAGGTTTCTAATGATGTCCATAGATCTGTTGTTGCTTTAATAGTTTCCTAGACAACACACCCTTGGCGCTGTTCTCTGCCACCCTGTTATACCATGTCATATAGTGTTCTCGCTCGCTTGCTTTGTTCGCTCATTCGCTTGAACAATAAATCACTGAAGAAAAGGTGGTATAAAGCCCCCTAAGCCTCCACAGTATTATAACCCTCGGTATGCAGTCCGTTCCCTGTGACCCTGTAACTTTGTGTACCCGAAGCGCTTACAAAATAACCTGCAATAATTTTCCTTTCGTAACTATACTCGTTTCACTTTAACTTGGCCTGAGTTGTTGTTGTTGTTACACCTTAGGCTCCTCTGAATGTGAACCCAGTGCTATGCTGAAGGACTGTCTGTGTTGTGGTAGTGTGGTGCAGGTAGTGAGTTTGTGTGCTGTGGTGTGGGGGTGCCACTTTGCAGTATGAGCTCAGGGGATTGTATGTGTGTTATATTTTGTGTTAGTATTGTAGCTGGGAAGGTTCGTGTACTCGTGTCTCTGGGTTCGGTAGTGTCTGAAGGGTGTATGGCTGGTGGTGGCACATGAAGGAAGCTGTTTGGTAGAAAGCTTTGGCTGGCTGGGGTGTCCATGTGTGTATGTATGTGTTTGGTAGAAAGCTTTGGCTGCCTGGGGTGTCCATGTGTTTATGTATGTGTCTGGGAAGTGTAGAGTTGGGTGGAGTCGGGAATATGTTGCAAAGATAATCTGTGTAGTGTTGGGAGGTTGTTTGATTTTGTTTCTTTGTGGAGAGGATGATGCAACATAAGGTTACAAGGGTGGGACGGAGCTTGAGCTGAAGTGATGAACTGTGTGCCTCTCATATTCACTTGGTCTCTGACTGAAATTAGTTATGTTTCTTGGTGTAGGCTGTCAATATTTGTGGGCTTAGTGTCTTCTGCTATCAAGGTATTGTTTTCTGTTCTTTAAAGCTTCTTCGTGTTTGTGTTGGATAAGGTTAGGGCTCAGCTTGTGCGAGAGTAATTCACTGTTGTTTTAATGTATTACATATAAGTGGAGGATGGAGTTGGGATGTATATGAGAGAGGGTGTGTGTGTATTAGAGGGAGTGATGCATAATGACAGGGGACATGGTGGCATAGAAGCGACTTGTTTGTGGCCACCTCTTACGGGATTAAGTCGTCTGGCTATAGATAGGTGGAGAGACAGATAGCTTATAAATAGTTTCCATACGGTTTACCGAGTAGTAGCGAAGTTATCACTAGAATATGATGCTAGTCACGAATGAGTACTATGGAAAGGATGTAGAATTGTAGTATTGGTTGTTTCTGCTACTGATCTGCGTGACGTTCTCGTATGCTTTAAATGAAACCCTGTGCTAAGTTAACAAAGTGAAAGGCGTGTATGTTTGTGTAGGAGGAACAAGAGACAAGGAGGTATTCTGTGGCCTGTTTTCTTTGTGCTTCCTACAAGACACAATAATAGTTATGACGGGGCATTGATGGCAAGTTTGTGAGTCAGCATACACTTACGGCCTCTCACTATACAAGGTGGTCCATATAGTACGCTACCCAGTTATTGTGTGTTGCGGGCTTGGCTCAGTGAACATTACCAGTGGCTATCCTGCATCATTATCTACTTCCCACAACCCTCTTCAGGCTTAGCTTTATAATATAGGCTTTAATTTAGCTCCATTGATTGCATGGTGGAGAATTCCCATAACCTTTTTTATGCTTAGCTGTATATCATTGGACTGTATAATCTTTTATGTCCACTGACCACACGGCTGAGTAATAATTTGGTGAAGCAATCAGAATGTGTTAGCTCATCACAAAAGCCGTCCCCACAACACACAAGACTGCAGAGCGCAATATACTGACCACCTATATTAAGTCAAAGCCAAAGTTAAAAAGGTAAGGAAACAAGACAGAGACTTTAAGTTTCCATTATTAATACTTCAGTATAGAATACAATAATAGAGACAGCAATATAAAATATGCATTCAAAAGTAGCATTTGTCCACAGAACATCCTGGAGGGGAGCGACCCGACTTGCAAGGCAGATCACACCATCACCACCACCACCAGGCATCTCAGAGTAGGGGAAGACACCACATCACCACCAGGCTTCTCACGGCAGGGCAGACCAAACTTCAGCAGGGTATGACCAGTGTGGCAAGGAAGCAGCGTCAAGGCAGCAGACTCCAGCACGACCTGTGGACCAGATGTGTATTAGTTCAAATCAGTGTTAGCTGTAGTTATTTTATCTTACATTGCAGAAACTTCATCTTGGCACTATTCCTTATAGCACCTTTTTCTTAAGATTATTTCTACGTATGTTATTAGTTTATCTTACTGTGTAATATGCAAAACAGGCAAGAAAGAGGTGCTAGGGAGTCTCAGACAACGGGAATATGTACCTTATATCCACACTAAACCAAGTGAATAAGTCTAACATTTAGGGACCCAAGGCTAGAAGAGCTTAGTTATAGTGATGTATTTTATATCAGGAAAGAGGTAAATTATGCTAGTCTTCACTCAGTTCAAGTCTCTGAAGCCTATGTGAGCCTCAGTTGTTAGGTACAGATCTGAGTCTATTAATTACTTAGTGAAAACGTGAGCCATAATTCAACATGTAATTATTAAGTCATTACATTCAGATGTACGAGTAATTGTAACCAATAAAATTTATGTTACGAGTTCTGAGTATGTTATTGACCCCCATGTACGACAAAATGATGTCTTTGAATACCTGACTTTCTGGATTTATCGAAAAAAGGTCAGATTGACTAGATTTTACGAAAACACGAAGTTTTAGATTTATCAATAATAATCAAAAGGACTAACTGTACTAAAGTCAAGACAAAGTTGGCCTGATAGAATATACGGGGCACAACTGATGGGTCTCTGAAAAATAAAACACCCCAAAATCCTGGGACACTGTATAATACCTTAAGAACACTACCTGCCTCGACAGAGAGGAGCCAGACCAGAGTGACAGGCCAAGTAATCTGGTCTACGTCAGACAAAGAACTAAGCTGCCAGGCCAGCTGTTTCACTGTCATAGCCTCTGAACCGACATGTCATCGCCACTCTTACCCACACACACACACAGACACCCACACCCACACACAGCTGCATCGTTAGCTATGGTCGATACTGCTTCGGATATCATGTGTCGTATGATGATGATGGTAGGAGACCAAAATATTTTAGGTCCCCCTAAAATTTCCGACTCAACCGTTTTCTATGATTAATAAAAGGGTAGCTAGGATAAATTTATTTATTTTTTTCAATATCCTTTCCTCGGGTTCCTCCGCTCCTGAGGGTGCAATGAATGTTACTCTGTGGTGTATTCCATTTATTAGATTGCAATAAAATCAATTAAACACTCGTAGACTTCGTGTTAATCACCCCTTGTTGTTGTTGCTCCTGCTGTTCTTGTGGTCGTAGGTTGGTCTGTACGTGATCCCAGTGGACTGCAGGCTGAATTTTCCCTTTCCTGAATGTTATGCTGAGTGTTTTTAGGCCGACTCCTCGTACTAAAGACACTAGCTACTGAACGGGGTCCTTTTTCCGGACCGGAAGTAATGCACTAACAAGGGAACAGGACATAAAAACTAGGCAGTCCACCTTTAACACATCTATTACCTTAATTACAACACCTTAACAATATCACATAGGATGGTATTATAAACAGAGGACACAGACATACAGAGTTACGTTAATGTAATATGGGACACTCCTTAATTATGCTTTATAATAGGTTAAGGGTCCGTAAGTGGATGGGATTCACTTGTATCAAAGTCCAAAAGGTCTTAGCGTGTCGGGACAATGGAGATGTCTGGGCTTGATGAGCCGAGGAGGGATTATTACTATAAGTTAGCAAGGGAGGTAGAGCACTAGAGTTCACTGTTTAGGCTCGGCGCGGCAACTCTCGCCCGTGCGTACACTGACAATGGGGGGGGGGGACTACTCTAGATTGGACTTTGGGATAGCACTGTTCGGATGAACCCAGAACTTATAGTCTTTGTTAGGGGAAGGTATTTACGGACACTTTTTGGTGTATTCCCGCTGGTTCACTCTGTCACTGGATCAGTATAGGGAAGGGGAAGTCACTATTCTTGCCCGAGTTTCGGGGGCGATATCACTTTGTCACTGTAAGGTGTAGGTCCCCACTCTGGTCACGGTGCAGGGAGACCCTCTTGCCTGGGGTCTCGACCTGTTGTAGGTCCTCCTCTGGTCACGGTGCAGGGAGACCCTCTTGCCTGGGGTCTCGACCTGTTGTAGGCCCTCCTCTGGTCACTGTGAAGGGAGGCCTGTCTGTGTTGGCCCTAGGGACTGGGGCCAAACAGGTGTAGCAGACGGGCCTGACGTCGTAGGGTCTGCGGCAGGGGGAGGTCGGCGTTGACGGGTTGCCGGGCTCGCCTAGGGGTCCGAGGACTGCGGAAGTCTACCGGGGAACGCGCCGTCAGGTGTGGGCTGCGGCCTCGTCTCCCGCTGGTACCTGGGGAAGACAAGAATTTCCCGGGGGTAGGAGGTAGGTCCCGACTGGGACCAGGCCTCTGTTCAGGTGACACTTTAGGGGTAACTCCCTCGGGTGGTGTCCGGCTACTCCTGCAGGAGTTAGCTGGCTCTAGAGGACACATGGAGGCCGTGGTCTGTCTTACACTTATGGAGGGTAGCACAGAGGCGACTCTCTTGTCTTTATAATTGCCGTGGCACCAGGTTGATCGGTACTGGGACCCACTTGTGGCGGTGTGTGAGGGTCTCTTACCCTTAGAGTGGCTAGGGGCGTGAGCCCCGTACAATCCACTATTGGGCCTCCTGCCCTATTTGTTATAGAGGGCTCTCTTCCCTCGTCAAAGGACCTCCTGTCCTGATAGTGGCAGAGGGTATTACGCCCTCGTGGCTCACTGTGGCAGAGGAGACAAGCCCCTCGTGGCTCACGTGGGTTACTGCGGCAGAGGAAGGGACTTCCTCGTGGCTCGCGGTGGCAGTAGGTGGAAACACCCCGTGGCTCACCTAGGGACCTCCTGTCCCGTTGGGGTGAAGTTGTGGTCGTCACCACAAGACTACGAGGGACTGACGTATCAGTCCCACCCCACTGCTGTCGAGGGTTAACCCGCCGTATAACTTGTTGCGGGTCTGGGCTCACCTGGTGTTGAGGTAGTTGCGGGGAGAAGGGGCCCAGGTCAGAGGTGGTCGGATGACCCTCTTGTCCCGGGTCACTAATCTGACCGTTATCTCCTCCTCGGGTGGTGGGGTGGTGGTGGCCCGGTGGTGGTGTGGGGGGGGCGGGGCGGAAGGTCCGGTCGCGGGCATTTTACCACCGTCATTCGTGAAAAAGTCACGACCCCGTGACTGCAGGTGGTAGGTGATGGTGTTTGGTGTCATGTTGACTGGGGTGAGGTGATGCAGGAGGTTGGTCCAGTGGTTGGTCATTCTGGTTGTTTCGTGGGCTGGGTTGATGAACAGCCTGATGGAGGATGGGTGGTTCGTGCGGCGTAGACGGCGAAGAAGCTGGTGCGTCTGTCGGATTCTGATGGGCGGCTGGCCGTGAGATAGCCACTGGACGCGGGTGATTTTCATGCTGGTGGTTGCTGCTTGGTGGGGCGGCTGTAGCTGAATGCTGGCTAGGGTTGGCGGGTTGGTGCTTATATGGGGGATGGGTCGGTGGTTAGGGGATTTGACTTTGGGGAATTGGGACTTGGGGTTTTTCCATCGTACTTGGTGGAGAGGGAGAGTGATGGGGGAGGTGTTTGGGGTAGGGGGTCTTTGTGGTGGGGTATGGTTGGTTGGCTGGTTACCAGGGGGTGGTGTTGGTGTATATCTGGGTGGTGGGCGTGAAAGGCGGCCTGATCTAGTAGTGGTGGTGGTAAGGGTGGGTGTGGGTGGTGAGGGTGGCTGAGCACGTGGTGTTGGTGAGGGTGTACGGGTGGTGGGAGGTGAGGGGGGTGGCCTGGTTGTGTGGCGGGTATAGTGAGCATGGTCGCTGGGTAGGGCGGGTGCGTTTGCTTGGGTGGTTCTGGGCGTGGTGCGGGCGCAGGTGGGCGAAGGTGGAGGAGTATGGTTTGAGGAGGCAGTGGTTTGGGTTGATGGAGAGGTAGGGGATGGAGGAGGTGTGGTGTGAGGGGTGGTGCGTGAATGGGTGGGGGAGTGTGGTGTGGGCGTTGTTGAGCATGTGGTGGTGGTGGGTGGTGGTGGTGGTGTAGGCGGCGGCTGAGGTGAGTCAGGATCTGGGGTGGTGGGGGGTGGTGTGTTTTTTGGTGTGGTGCTGGGTGGGGGTGGTGGTGAGGGCGGCGGTTGAGTCGGGTCAAGGTCTGGGGTGGTGGGGGGTAGTGAGGTGGTAGGTGAGGTACTGGGTGGGGGTGAGAAGTAGTAGGCGTGGTAATTTCCGGAAGTGTCATCATGGCCAGGTGGTCGGGTAGGGGTGCTGGGCGTGTGGTTATTGTTGGGTGGGTAGAAGGGTCGCACGTGGCGGTTGCGATACGTGCGCTGCTGGCCGTGTTGATTGATGATGACTTGATACGGGTTGGGGACTTGAGTTATGGTGAAGGGTCCGATGAATCGTGGTGCCATTTTGTTAGGAGTAGGTAGTTGGGCGACGACGACGGATTGTCCTGTTTTGTAGGGGTTGGTGTGGATGGTATCAGGTGTCAGGTCTTGTTGTGCTTGTAGGTGGTGGAGGCGTCATTTGAGATGGTGGAGGGGGTCAGTGGGGGAGGGTGGGGAGGGTGGCTGGAGGTGGTGGCGGAGCGGGAGGAGGAGCGGGGTTTCCCCGAATACTCGCTCGTGTGGTGTTATGCCGTCTTCTCGCGGGCATGTGTTCAAGCCCCATTGAACTATTTTGACGTGGGCAGGCCAGTCTTCATTTCCTGTTTGTGTGATGCGAGTGCGGACTTGATTTAGGAGGGAGCGATGGCTTCTTTCACAAATGCTGTTGCCTTGTGGCCAGTAGGGGGATGAGTGGGAGATGTGGAATCCGAATATTTTAGCTAATTCCTGCCAGACTTTTCCGGTGAATTCTGGTGCATTGTCGGAATGCAATGCCTGGGGAATGCCAAAATATGGGAACACGTGGCGAGTCAAAGCATCAGCGACAGATACTGTACTGTGATCTTTAGCAGGACAAGCTATGATGAATTTTGAGTAGACGTCGACGAAGGTGATAATATATTTATATCCTGCCTTGGGGGTGAGTGGTCCGACGACGTCAAGGGATAGCAGTTGCCAAGGTTTAGTGGCCATAAGTTTTCCGGATGGGCCTGGTGTGCGGGTGATATCTTTTCCTAGCGCACAGGCTCGGCAAGATTGCACGATGGTTTTGGCGATGGTGGTGGGGTTCGGTGTCCAGTATATGTCGTTGAACACTTGGGTGAGTTTCTTGGTGCCCAAGTGGATTCCGTTGTTGGCATGGAGGTGGAGCATGGTGTCATGGGCGGCTGTGGGGCTTAGGACTATGTGGCCGTTAGGGTCAAACAAGTGTTCGCCATGCAGGTGGAGCTTGCTGAAAATATGAGGCGGAATCCAGGTAGGGCGTTGGTTGTCTTGCCACATCTTAATCAGGTCGGGTTCTGGTGTGATGGCATTAATGGGTAGTCTTGATAGGGCGTCGGCGTTCGTGTGGAGCTTGCCTGGACGGTACGATATTTCAAAATCGTATTCTTCTAAGGTTTTGCGCCACCTAGTGAGCTGGGCGTTCGTGGTGTTGGACTGGCGCAACCATTGTAGGGACTGGTGGTCCGTGATGATGATCACATGGGTGCCTGAGATGTATGAGCGGAAGTACTCCAGTGACCATATTATCCCTAGGCATTCACGTTTGGTGGCCGCGTAATTTTTTTCCGCCGAGTTGAGGGTGCGGCTGGCACAGGCGATGATGTGTTCGTGGCCGTCCTGTACTTGTGCAAGGACTGCCCCTATTGCGTGGAGGGAGACGTCCGTGTACAGGCGGAATGGTAGGTTGTAGTCCGGAAAGGCGACGACTGGGGCGGAGGTGAGTTTGGCTTTGAGAGTGGTGAATGCGATGTGTCGGGGTTCAGTCCAGGCGAAAGGTTCTCCCTTCTTTGTCAGATCGTGCAAGGGTTTTGCGATGTTCGCGAAGCCTTTCACGAACCGCCGATAATAGGATGTTAGTCCTAGGAAGGCCCTGGTTTCGTGCACGTCGCGGGGTGGTGGAATGTTGGCGATTGCACGCAGCTTGTCGGGGTCGGGGGAGATGCCTTCTGCGTTGATCAGGTGTCCGAGAAAGGAGACTGATCTTTCAGCTAACACACATTTGCTGGGTTTTAGCTTCAATCCGGCCTGTCGTATGCGGTGGAAAACCTGTTTGAGGCGGTGGAGATGGTCGGCCCAGGTATGGCTGAAGACAATTACGTCATCCAGGTAGGCTAAACAGGTTTCCCAGGTGAGTCCGCTCAGCACTGATTCCATTAGGCGGGAGAAGGTCGCAGGGGCGTTGCAGAGTCCAAAGGGGAGGACGTTGAATTCGTAGTGCTTCCCGTTTGATGTAGAAAAAGCGGTTTTGTGCTTGTCGTCGTGGTGAACTGGAACCTGCCAATAGCCTGATTGGAGGTCTAAGGTAGAGAACCAGGTGCATCCATGTAGTGAATCTAGGGAGTCGTCGATCCTGGGTAGTGGCGTAGCGTCTTTGATGGTAACGTCATTTAATTTTCGGTAATCGACGCAGAACCGCATGGTTCCGTCTTTTTTCCGCACGAGTACTACAGGTGATGACCATGGGCTGGTGGAGTTTGATATGACACCGGCATCTAGCATTTCTTGAACCTGCCGGTCTTCTTCAGCCCGTTGTTTAGGATTTTTTCTGCGAGATGGTTGGCGAATGGGAGGTCCTGTAGTGTGAATTTCGTGGCTGAGGTAGGTGGTATGGCCGAGATCAGTGGGGCCGACGGAGAATAAGTCCTGGAAGTCCAGGAGTAGTTGGTGGAGGCTGTTTGACTGGGCAGGGGAGAGATGTGGTGGTATGTTGGGGAGGGTGGGGTGATTGGGGGGTGGTGTTGGGCATGGTTCTGCCTCTTCTGTCTCGCCGATTATGAGGCCTCGGGGCAGGGTTAAAGGTGTTGTGGCGAGATTAGCAATACGTATCTGGTGGGCGTTGGGAGGGAGGAAAGTGGGGGAGACTAGGCAGGATGATAAGGGCCCGTTGGGGATGGATGGTGAAAAAAGGACTGATGTACTTGAGGGTCTGGTGAGCGTCACCCATGCTTCGTGGTGGGGTGGAATGGTAATGGTGGAGGCAATAGTGGCAGGGAATGAGGGGTTTTGTGATGGCAAGGGTGGAGTGGGGGGGTGGTGGTGGCAGGGAAGTTACTGAGGTCCTTGGGGAGTGTAAGCTTGGGTTACAGGAACAGGTGGGCTGGAGGTGGAGCGTGTGGTGGTGTGTTGTGTGGGTGGGAGGTGTGGGGGTGGTGATGGTGTTTTTTTTTTTCTTTTTTTTTTTCTTGTCGGTGAATGCTTGGTTGGGTTGGGCTGGACCGAAGTGGAGGCGACGTTGATAGCAATCAATGGTCGCGTGGAGTTTCTGCAGCAGGTCCAGGCCAAGGTAACCATCATATTGGCTGCAGGAGGAGTCAAAAATGATGAATGGGTGGTTGGTGGAGACTCGTTGGTGGGTGGTAGTTTGTAAGGCCCTGGTTTCCCCACGGACGGGTAGGGGGCCATCCCCGGCGTCTACGAGGTTGGCTGAAGTGGGAAGAAGTGGGCCGAATGCTGCGATGTGGCGGGAGTAGAAGTGGGAGTAGAGACAAGATCTGGCTGCTCCCGTGTCCACCAGTAATCTTGTCTTGACCCCATTCAGCCATATCTTGTTGTAGACTGGGGGTTTGTAGGTATTTGAGGTGGCCCCCGCCACCGTGGGGAGGTGCGGGGGCGGGCCTAAAAATCCATCTGCTGAGGATGGGGGTAGTCGTCGTGCTCGTCTTCTTCCGGTCCTCGGTAGAGCAGTGGTGGTATGTCGTCCTCCTGGGCGTCGTCTTCAAGGGAGGAAACTTTTCTACGGTTTTGTTGAGGGTTCTTTCGCCGATTCGCCTTGAGTTGTTCCCTTATGTCATGAAGGGGGCAGGTGCGGCTGCAAGCCGTGAACTCCCAAGGGTTTATACTGATTAAGTTCCCTTGTTCCCTGGGGTTGTGGCGCTTCCTGTGCGGGTAAGCCCGGGGTACTGTGGGGGGCGGGTCTGCAGGCGTCTGGTGGGGCGTCGGCTTGGCTTTTGGTGGGAGGTTGTGGTTTGTGGGGAACTTTGTCACTGCGTGAAGCGGTTGTGGTGTGGGACGGGCGGCGAGAAGGCGCCTGACGAGCTGCAGGTCTTGGTCCATATTTCCTGAGGGATCATATATGGAGAAATGTTCCCTGACTATGTTCGGGAGGATCCTCAGCAGGGCGTTGAAGGTATGAGTGTCCCGAGTATGTACTTCAGCTTCGGGATAAGCGGCGGTGACGAGGCGCCGAGCCTGGGTGAAAGTATCATCCAGGTTACCGTCATAGGTGAGGGCGTCGAGTTGTGAGAGTGCGACAACTCTGCCCATGGAAGGCATGAAAGCCTGTTTCACTATCTGAGTGAACTGGTCCCATGACAGTTCTGGGACTATTTTGGGTGCGACATTTGTGATGATTTTTCCCAGATTCGGTAGTGTGACTGCAATTTTCTCCTTATCTGATTCAAAACCTATGTCTAAAAGGGGTTTGATCATGTCCAAATAAACATCTATGTCACATTGGTCCGGGTTGAATTTTGGTAATTGAATGTGCGGTTTAGCTGCCATTGTGCAAGGTTTCCTTTAACGTTCCCCCGTGCGTTACTCGGATCCAGAACCACCGCTTGCCACCAGTGTTATGCTGAGTGTTTTTAGGCCGACTCCTCGTACTAAAGACACTAGCTACTGAACGGGGTCCTTTTTCCGGACCGGAAGTAATGCACTAACAAGGGAACAGGACATAAAAACTAGGCAGTCCACCTTTAACACATCTATTACCTTAATTACAACACCTTAACAATATCACATAGGATGGTATTATAAACAGAGGACACAGACATACAGAGTTACGTTAATGTAATATGGGACACTCCTTAATTATGCTTTATAATAGGTTAAGAGTCCGTAAGTGGATGGGATTCACTTGTATCAAAGTCCAAAAGGTCTTAGCGTGTCGGGACAATGGAGATGTCTGGGCTTGATGAGCCGAGGAGGGATTATTACTATAAGTTAGCAAGGGAGGTAGAGCACTAGAGTTCACTGTTTAGGCTCGGCGCGGCAACTCTCGCCCGTGCGTACACTGACAATGGGGTCGACTACTCTAGATTGGACTTTGGGATAGCACTGTTCGGATGAACCCAGAACTTATAGTCTTTGTTAGGGGAAGGTATTTACGGACACTTTTTGGTGTATTCCCGCTGGTTCACTCTGTCACTGGATCAGTATAGGGAAGGGGAAGTCACTATTCTTGCCCGAGTTTCGGGGGCGATATCACTTTGTCACTGTAAGGTGTAGGTCCCCACTCTGGTCACGGTGCAGGGAGACCCTCTTGCCTGGGGTCTCGACCTGTTGTAGATCCTCCTCTGGTCACGGTGCAGGGAGACCCTCTTGCCTGGGGTCTCGACCTGTTGTAGGCCCTCCTCTGGTCACTGTGAAGGGAGGCCTGTCTGTGTTGGCCCTAGGGACTGGGGCCAAACAGGTGTAGCAGACGGGCCTGACGTCGTAGGGTCTGCGGCAGGGGGAGGTCGGCGTTGACGGGTTGCCGGGCTCGCCTAGGGGTCCGAGGACTGCGGAAGTCTACCGGGGAACGCGCCGTCAGGTGTGGGCTGCGGCCTCGTCTCCCGCTGGTACCTGGGGAAGACAAGAATTTCCCGGGGGTAGGAGGTAGGTCCCGACTGGGACCAGGCCTCTGTTCAGGTGACACTTTAGGGGTAACTCCCTCGGGTGGTGTCCGGCTACTCCTGCAGGAGTTAGCTGGCTCTAGAGGACACATGGAGGCCGTGGTCTGTCTTACACTTATGGAGGGTAGCACAGAGGCGACTCTCTCTCTTGTCTTTATAATTGCCGTGGCACCAGGTTGATCGGTACTGGGACCCACTTGTGGCGGTGTGTGAGGGTCTCTTACCCTTAGAGTGGCTAGGGGCGTGAGCCCCGTACAATCCACTATTGGGCCTCCTGCCCTATTTGTTATAGAGGGCTCTCTTCCCTCGTCAAAGGACCTCCTGTCCTGATAGTGGCAGAGGGTATTACGCCCTCGTGGCTCACTGTGGCAGAGGAGACAAGCCCCTCGTGGCTCACGTGGGTTACTGCGGCAGAGGAAGGGACTTCCTCGTGGCTCGCGGTGGCAGTAGGTGGAAACACCCCGTGGCTCACCTAGGGACCTCCTGTCCCGTTGGGGTGAAGTTGTGGTCGTCACCACAAGACTACGAGGGACTGACGTATCAGTCCCACCCCACTGCTGTCGAGGGTTAACCCGCCGTATAACTTGTTGCGGGTCTGGGCTCACCTGGTGTTGAGGTAGTTGCGGGGAGAAGGGGCCCAGGTCAGAGGTGGTCGGATGACCCTCTTGTCCCGGGTCACTAATCTGACCGTTATCTCCTCCTCGGGTGGTGGGGTGGTGGTGGCCCGGTGGTGGTGTGGGGGGTGGCGGGGCGGAAGGTCCGGTCGCGGGCATTTTACTGAAGTCCACCGTCCTCCTGTAGGGAGATAGGGGATGTTTAGGGATGGTTATGTGACCTGGCAGCTGCACCGCCTGTTGTGGTGTGCTGGGGTGTGTTGTGGTGCATGTATTGTGTGTGTGGTGATATGGTGTGCTGTGCTGGGACAAAAACTACCCATTAAATAAATATAAACAGTAAAAAATACGTCAATTATTGATCCAACCTTCCGTTGTACGTCTGGCAAACCAATCTTTCAGGCACTTGATCGTACAGCATATATAACGCAATAACTTTACCAAATTATCAAAATCCCTCTAAAAACATTAATTTATCGATAGTGTATTACCTTACAGTGGAAAATCAGGTGGAATTATAAGCAAATTAAGGAGAATAGACAGGAAAATCCTCAGAGTTGTGGTCAGAGTGGAGTCGGGGCGAGTGTGACAGCGAGAAAGACATCAGTTGCAGCCAGACCTCCGTGGTGTGAAGTCTTGTGTGCAGCTCTTCTCTTTTTTTTTTTTTTTTTTTTTTTCCGGCCTATCAACCATTGGGGCCGAAGCCCCTGGTTATTAAGGCCGTGTATATATATATATATATATATATATATATATATATATATATGTATATACATTTAAACATATATATACAAACATATATATATATATATATATATATATATATATATATATATATATATATATATATGTATATACATTTAAACATATATATACAAACATATATATATATATATATATATATATATATATATATATATATATATATGTATATACATTTAAACATATATATACAAACATATATATATATATATATATATACATACACACACACACACACACACACACACACACACACACACACACACTTCCATGCATACATACAGACACACTTTCATGCAAACGTACATATATATATATATAATAATTTTAATTTTATTTATTTTTTTTTTGTATTTTTATTTTTGTTAATTTTTTCTTGGTTTTATATTTTTTATACCTTATATTATAAAGACAAATTAATCTAAAGACCCTAAAACTAATCACCTAACAGACAAATCGCTAACCTATACTAAATCCTACAGAGACAAATAGCTAGACCTACACTAATGGTAAAAATACCTCTACTAACAGAACACCATCGACTGCAGATATGTAATGCCTTTCTACATGACATACCTGCACTCATCACCTGGTGACTGTCAGTCGAGGCACAACCTAATATAGGGGACATCAATATATGAAAAGGAACCAGACGAGTCAGGAACATTTCCATATACGTCAGCTGTCGTCCCTAATTAGAATAACTTAAGCAAGATAATATAATGTATTTACATAATTTGTACAAAAAGTGAAGAACCTCGCCCAGCAGACCACCATCGACTGCAAGTGCCCAATACCTTCCTATATTGCACACTTGCACTCATCAGCTGGTGACTGTCAGGCGAGGAACTTGGCTTAATGTAGGGGACATCTATATTAGAAATAGATCGGTGGGAGGAGGAACTATTTAAAATATGTCAACTGTCAACCCTAATTAATATTACAATATATACATATTTACTATTCATAAAAACCATAACCACGCAGTAAAAAAGTCACATCACTCTGATCAGTCCGGTCTCTCTCAAGAAAGCCATCAATTTATCAGTCATAACAATGTCCCCATCACCCAGGATGGTGGAAAGGGTGAAGGGGACGTCTACTGCGCCGCAGTAATTTATAAGTGAAGCACGTTCACGAATAAATCGCCGACAGCGCAGGATGATATGACTAATAGATAACACCACATTACAGATGTCACAGTGCGGTGGGAAGCGTCTTTCCATATATGGTTTTATGTGGGTTACAACGGTGGCATTCAGCCGTAGCCGTGCCAACACTTTTTCTTCTAGGCGACTGGGACGGTTGGCAGTGTCCCAGTCGCCCAGGTACGGCTTACAAGTTGGAATATTTAGTCTGGTCCACTGACCTTGCCACAGAAGATTTATTGATTTCTTTCCGAGAGAGAGACTCGACCGTAGATCACGAGGAACGTCCCAAGTCTCCTCGAGCTCCACAGCCGACTTTGCAAGTAAGTCAGCCTGCTCATTGCCGTAGATACGACAATGACCAGGCACCCAGATCAGCGTGAATGACTTGTTGCATGAATGCAACTTATTAACGATGCGGCCCTGGATCTCATGAGAGTCCGTAGTGCAAGATGCAATTGCCTGAAGGGCTGATTTTGAATCTGAAAATATGACAAATGAGTCATGCCTAGAATTGAGAGCATAGTCTATGGCTTTGTCAATAGCAAAAAGTTCTGAAGTAAACACAGATGTATGAGTCGGCAACCGATACCTGAGGGCACATTCAGTCGACCACACACTTGCACCCACACATTCACTCGACTTGGAGCCGTCGGTGTACAATTGATGGGACCCCAAGTGACGAACAATGATGTTACGAAACAAGTGGTGGACCTCCGCCTCCGGCGCCTTGGCCTTTGGTGCTGGGAGCCATGTGACATTGACTGTAAAGCCGGGTGGCTCCCAAGGCGCTATATTTTTAAGCACCAACTTGTCACAGTCACTGGGGTCCACATCAAGCTCCTGAGTCAGTAAGTGGAGGCGAGCGGCAAGTGGCCGACACCCCCCCCGCAGAAGGTGGTGGTATTGACGCAGGGGGGTACAGGCCACATTGCCGATATTACGTTTCCTTAACGTCCTTATGCCATAGGACAAGGCCAGGTTGTCACGGCGAATAAGGAGGGGAGGCACATTCGCCTCCACTTCCATACGAGTCACACGGGTACACCGGACGGCTCCAAGACACATTCGCAAACATTTATTCTGTAACACATCCAATCCTTTCAGAGTGGCATCGGATGCCGAGCCATACACCTGTGCGCCATAGTCTAGCTTCGATCGAATAAGGGACTTATACACCATTAATAAAGATTTTCTGTCGGCACCCCAGGTAGTACCTGCTAGGTACTTGAGGACATTTAACGGTTTATCACAACGAGCAAGCAAAGTATTAACGTGAAGTTTAAAATTCATTCTTCGATCAAAATGTATTCCTAAAAATTTTACAGAATTTTGAAAAGGTACCGCCTGATTATCCAAAGTTAAGCACAAATTAGGTACGTTACGATTAGTGAAAACTATAGCGGCACACTTACGTACGGAAAACTTAAATCCCCACTGCAAGGCCCATTGGTGGACGGAGTCAAGGGCTGCTTGAATCCGCCCAGCCGAAAATTGTGCATTACGGGAAGAGTGCCATATTGCACAATCGTCAGCGTAGAGCGAGTATTTAAGATTCCTCGGGATGGGAGCTGATGACAGAATATCATTGATCATAATACTAAATAAAGTAGGACTAAGCACACTTCCCTGTGGCACCCCGTTTTCCTGGATAAATATATCCGATGTTACGTTACGGGGCAATTTGACAGAGAAAGTTCTGTCCCTTAAGAAATTTGAAATAAAAACAGGCAAATTTCCTCTTAAACCATAAGCATAGAGCTTCATTAGTATACCGTGTCGCCAGGTCATGTCATAGGCTTTATGGATGTCCAAGAACACCCCTATCATGAATTCTTTATTGACAAATGCCTCTGCAATACAATGCTCCAAATTCATTAAATGATCTAGTGAACTTCTGTATTTACGGAAGCCACATTGTTGATCATTTAACAAATTCTTCGACTCTAAAACAAAAAGAAGCCTATTGTTAACCATACGTTCCATGACCTTACATAGACAAGAAGTCAACACAATAGGACGAAATGAAGTGGGATTCATAAGACGACCAGCCTCTTTGGGTATCGGTAGGACGTGCGCAAAGTGCCATGAGTTTGGGAACGTTCGAGACGCCCAAATCTCATTGTACAATGCTAACATCTTAATCAGGTTGTCCTGATTAAGATGCTGGATCATACCGTACGTGATAGTGTCTGGTCCAGGGCTGGTGTCTTTACAGGATTTAAGGGCAAGGAGCAGTTCATCTAGCGTAAACTCTTGGTTGTACGGGGAGTCTACGTCTTCTGTGGCAAAGTCTAATATCTGTAGCTCAGCCGTGCGTTTATGATGTTGGAAACGCGGGTCATAATTGGCTGAGCTACTTACATGAGAAAAACTCCTGGCGATGATGTTAGCAACGTCCACAGGCTCGTCATAGGTGGTGTTATTCACCTGCAAGGTTGTGACAGGGAAGTATGGGCGTTTATTATTTAATAATCTTATAGTGGACCAGACTTTATGTAATGGTGTTGTACGAGTCACCGTGGACACAAAGGACCGCCAGGAGTCACGTTTAGCCCTTCTTATTATTCTCCTTGCCTCAGCCCGTGCCTGTTTGTATGCAATAAAATTTTCCTCAGTGGGCTGACTATCAAAAATCCTGTATCTCCTATTGCGTTTTCTTAATGCTTGTCGGCAATCCGGCGTCCACCAATGTGCTCTATGCTTCGCATGAACTGTAGAAGTCTTGGGAATAGCAGCCTCAGCTGCGTGTAATATGGAAGTAGTTATATTTTCGACCTTAACATCTATGGTCTCCCCAGATATATCTAAATTGGCGATCCTTGAGAAGGATCCCCAATCTGCTTTCTTATAGTTAAATTTTGGAGGTGGAGGGTCCGAAATGATGTCGCGTGAATAAGAAAGACAGATGGGTAAATGATCACTTCCCAAGGAGTCGTCGTAGGGGTCCCGTGAGAGATCTTGATGTATACCAGGGGAGGCCAAAGATAAGTCAATGGCCGAAAAGTTACCAGTACGATCATCTACACGAGTCGCTCTACCATCGTTCAGAAGACAGAGGTTGGACTGTAGTATTAGGTCGGCTACTTGCTCCCCACGACCATCAATCCTCAAGCTACCCCATTGATAGTGATGGGCGTTAAAATCGCCCAACACTAACTTATTTCCAGGCAGATGTTCCACTAGTGAATTTAAAGCATCACTATCAATGGGGCCATGTGGAGGACAGTACAGAGAGCAAATAGACAGATACGTGTTATTAAATTTTACTCTGCACGCGACAGCTTCCAGAGTAGAACTTCTCTGACAAATTCACTGGCTCTATCTGTTTGGCTATGTGTCTGTCTCTATCGCTGTCTGTCTCCATTTCTATCTCTGTCTTGTCTCCATTTCTATCTCTGTCTGTCTCTCATACACGCACACAAACAGTTTTACACCATACCATCGTCATTTACACCGCTGACATAATTATATACTATCATTCTTTAACATATGCACCTCTCAACCTCCCTCTCTCTCTCACACACACACACACACACACACACACACACACACACACAAACAACATACACTATACCTCCATCCGTTGGGTGAGAGGGTATGCGTGACGAGAACAAGGCCCTCCAAACAGGCTACTTCTCCCCCACTGGATGTGTTCCAAGAGCGCATACCTCCCTCGGTGATAAGAGTGTTGGTGTTGCTGGTTGTGTTGTGGTTCAGGCCCTGGTGCTGTTGGGGATAAAGATCATGTTGTGAAATCCCATCGACACAACATAAACATAACATCTATACCATGACTTAACACAGACACATACACGTATTGCTCACACACACACACACACACACACACACACACACACACTCACCAAGCACCCACAAACACCCTCACTGTTAGACCACTTTCACTCACTCTGCTTAAAATAACCTGATGTTGACTAGAGTAAGAGTTGTCCCGACGATGACAGGGTTAATGATACCAGTACTAACACTATCAGGCTCCTAGGACTCTTTCAAAGCTCTAGAAAATAGTGTGAGTTAGCTAGAATAAAGGAAAGAAGGCCCAGCACAATAGGAATACTTGTATGAAATATCTAAGACAGTACAGTACTATCTCCCTAAAACTGTTTCAAAATAATCTATATATTAAAATCACACCTTATGACAGTACGGGAAGAAATATGCTCTAGAAGTATATTGTAGAAGTATGCTCTAGAAATATGGTATTATGGCCTAGTTTTATACAGAGTTAGGAATGGAGATCAAAAGAGTAGCACAGTACCGAGATAACGATCCAAATATGAGGCTTCGAAGAATAAGGTGAAACGAAGCTTATTAACTTTATCTGTTTAACTTATATCAGTTTTTTGGTAGGGCATATTCAAGAGCAAATAATATAGAAAGAAGAATCATGAGCTTGGGAATTAACATATGCACAGTATGGAAAAGTGTAAAGGATGGAGTTTGACTCGTAACACTGGTTTCAAGGCAATATATGATCCCATTATTTAACCTAGGATATGATTTGCAAGAGATCTAAGTCAGCTGCATTAATTCTACGAAAAAATATAGGAATATAGCACTAGAAGTAGTAATAATAGCATAAACTGACCTTAAAATGGCGGAAAACAAGCGGGGGTGGTGCTGGGGAGGCGGGGGTGGTTCTGGTGGCGATGCGGTGAATTAACGAAGCTGATGACGTTATGGCGGCGACCACTGCTTCTCATTTGAACCCCAGACGCCCTACAGGACGGACCTCCTGGCTCCACCTGCCCAGCTGGTGACTTTCGCGATTTTTCCTCTCCATTTCAGGTCTGTTAAGGGAATTTAAAAGTGTATTATTTCAAGTGTGACTTATTTTCCAAGTTTTTGGTGGCTTTCGGCGGAAAAGAAGCTCGTATTTAATTTATATTATTTTTATTTTTTAAGAAATAGCCAGATATTCTAAGGAATTTTACCGGTCTTTGCAATATGTCTGCCAGTGAGGTGAAGGAAGCCGGCAGACTGTATATCCAACTTAGTGAAATATCAGTGCTGCCAACACCAAGACTCTTGTCCTTATTACTGCCTGCTGTCTACCTAATTCATTTTTAATATACATATTTTTACAGTAAGAATTTTTCCCACTCTGCCACAAACAGTAAGACTTGCAAGAGGCCACGTATGTTGGTGCCTGATCGTGACTAAATCCTCACGTTAACCCCAGTGAACCGATGACGAATTATCCTATTTTATTCCTCGCATCTGAAGACAACAGCATTTACCTTATTTTTACAAATTAAAAGAATTACGGGTATTTTTCTGTAACTAGGGATAGGTTTTCAAAATGTAGGGATTATTTTTTCGAACTTGAGGGGTTAGACACAGCTTTCATTAATCGTTTAACTACGAGACATCCTTTAAGCTGAATAAAATCGTCTGGTGTTGCCTGATATCAGACTGGAAGGGTTTAATATAGGATCTTTATCACTGATATGCCTTCAATACTGCAATTAACCCCTTCGATACAGCGTATTTTGCCTATTTTCTCGCTATTTCCAAACTACTTAAATCAGCCTAATTTATGATCGAAAGGGGTTTGATATCGCCTTAATCCCTTCACTATTACAAGTTCTATGTTTAATAAAATCGTCTGAAGGCAGCATGAGCCAAAAGAAAAAAGTCACAGAACTGAGAAAGTTAAAAATTATTTCTGGGTAGTATAAGATGTTAGTTGTAAAATTTTGGTCCAGATTTTCGTTCTTTGACAGCCTATTTATCAGTGGCAGAATAAAAAATGCTATGGCTAAATAGGTTTCAGTAAGATATATGACATATTCGTATTTCGCCTCAATATTCGTCTCCAAAAATTAGCTAAACTCTGCATTTTTTTTCCAGGCTCTACTTCGCTCGCTGGCACAATGTTCAGCAGCAGTGAGGAGTGAATATCAAGCAAGAGTTAACACCTTCACTACAAGAGATGCATGTATGAACCACTGGTCTGATTACTGAAGTTACCCGTCCTGCAGCCCACCATCCTTTTGGTACTATCAGTGCCACCACATGGTGTCCCTCTCCAGCACCAAAATGGATGGATGGAGGCTGCTTTTAATCCCTTCTGTTGGACACCCTTCTTGTTCTCAATTAAACCGTTCAGAGGCAGGCAGAACACAGTTAAGGCGACATCATAATGAAGGATCAACCAGCAGCTTCAGCAACAGGTATATGCAATAATTTTTTAGTTTGCTAATATTATTGAGTATAAATTTGCGATGATCGTTGTTGCAAATGTACATCTCTGATATGAACAACCTTGTGTAAACTCAACACACTAATTAATCCTTTAATTGCACTAATTTCAAATCTTAACATGTACTAATCTCTCATACTTATATGGCCTAATGTTTTTCCCACAGATTGGCTCGCTGGTGTGTAGTGATGGTAGGGTGGAGGGCAGGCTGGGGTGGGGGTGGGGGTGGGGGTAGCCAGGAGCAGGGAGGGTCATGGGGCAAGCTTAGGTGGGTTAGGCAGCAGAGTTATGGTCATCTAGGTTGGCTTTCTAGGCCGGGTAAAGTTAGGTGTGGTAGACTTAGGTCATCTATTAGCTTACTTCGTTGATGTTGGTTGTATGATTGTCCGGCCGGACATGTCTGTGGTTGTCGTTGTTGGTTGTTGGACAAGAGTTTGTCGGAGCGGCGATACACCACCAACGGAGGAGCGACAGCATCATCATCAGCAGCAGCATCGTCGTTGTCCTCGTCGTCATCAGTAACAGCAGCAGCAGCAGCAGCAACTTCAGCGATGAAACGGGTAACTGGATGATCCTTAAATGGAACTGAAATTAACCAAATGTAACATATGACAGAAAATTCAGTTTTGAATAATGGTTGAATATTAATCTTGAAGAGTAAAGAAGATATGACCATGACACCACTGTGCAATCATCTTAGGAATTATTAGTTTTAAGGAAATGACAAAATTCGATATAGGGAAGTACTGTATCTGCAGTAGAATAGTGGGCAAACTGAATGACCTCTCATCACACACAGTGCAGTCAAATACTGTATGGATATGATTTTAAAAAGAAACTTAACAATGGAGAGACAGGCACAGATACATATGGGTAACTACAGTATAAAGATTCCATTAAATACGTCAATCCAAACTTCACCATTAAAACAGATATCAACCTGTAAATCGAAAACTTAAATGAGCTGGACACACAGGTTGAAATCCTCTTCCAGAAGTTCGCTTGTCAATTGCTAATGAGCATCTTTGAGTACAATTTAATGTCATGTTGTGCTAGGCGTATACAACTCAGTCCACAACACAGCCTAGTTTGCTGTGGACCGCCATACCTGTGGATTTGTGGTACCCTTTACTTTTGAACCCATCCTTATTATAGCCTGGCTGACTGATATGGGGTCATTAACCAGGTGAATTCAGGATGAGGAGAACATAATCAAATCACATTAAAAAAAAGAAAGAAAAAGATTCATGAAAAAAAGTATGGGTTGAAACTAATGATTCAGATAATGTTTCCAACTGGAACTTTTTAATCCCATTTCTTCACGAGAGTTTATGGAGTCACACACAAACAGAAAACACTAACAAAATTGCTCCAGTGACAACGAAGACACAGGCGAACCCCACCTCTCCCCCCAGGAAAAGTGGGGTGAGTGTAAAATACACAAGGACAGATGACCCCTCAAAAATGGTGCCCGTGAAACATTAGGAGAGCCATGACTCACACCAAAAACAAGGTGCCAGATACGCCATGGAGTGACATGACCTCGCAAAAACCATGATGCCAGGTACAGAAGACAAATGTGCAAGTAGGGAGAAATATGTGGCGGGTTAAGCATATCCTCCTATGGAGGTGATCCATTTTCCACTAAAAACTACAAGTAGTCGGTGAATACAAAATAGTCAACATCAGGAAGGTGTCAGCAGTGAGGCTAACACCACAAATAGCAAGCAAACTTCAAGAAGTTCTCACAAGTGAGTTAAAAACTGTTAGTAGTAACTAAGAGAAGAAAAATGTCAACATCTGTCATCAAAAGTTTGGGATTCACCCCGATCCAGAAAAGCTGGATTTCCATCTGATCCAGTGACACCTGGCTTTGAAAGCAAGACCCGGGGTAAAAGGAAATGTCTAACCCTTAATACCACTTGCACCCAACAAAATATATTCACCAGGAAACAAATGAAAGTCTACATTGAGGGTCTTGCCCTCAACTTGGACAGGAACATTCCTAACGCAGGAAACCACTTGATACAACGCTTGGCTGAAGGGGAAGTACCGCGGTATGGGCGGCTCTACAACATCTACCTTCAGGCCAAGTCTCCTGGCCTCATTTATTGGCAGTAAATTGAAGTAGGCACCAGTATCGATCTTCACATCTCGAAACACTTTATCATTAATTCTGACTTTTTCTAAACCGACGGATACTGAATTCGGGTTTCACCTCCGGCACCCTGAATGTCAACACTGGGCAAGACTTACAGGTGTTTAAACTACAACTGCACGACTTTAAAAAAACTCATTCCTAAAACTGCATAGGGCGCTTCAACCCGCCCATCTGCCATCAGATCCATAACAACTTTCACTGGCCCGCTCACCGATTCCACCAGAACTTCCACATTTTTCTTGCATGGAATTTCGCCAAACTTTTTGTCCATGGGATAAAAGGCGTCCACTAAGCCATAGTGGTGAATAGCCTTAACTGTGATCAAATTAACCTCAGCCCCTGTGTCTACTATGAAAGGTACGCACACATTTTGAATCTTGATGTTTACACTGAGTTTGGGTTTCCCCGTCAAATTTGTTCAAGTCAGAGGCACACTGTACAATGACATCATGAATTCAGTGTGAAAAGTAGAGTAATTTAGTAATTTGTTTTACAGATAATAAAGTCAATGTATAAAACAAATTACAAGCGAAAGAATAGAGAAAAATTTTTCGTACGTTTTACCTCACAGATCTTTCGGTGAAGACTGAGGTGGAGCTTGTTTGTTTGTTTAATATTCGCCCTATAAATAGGGCACGGGCAAACATGAGCCCGTCAGAGACAATCATTATAAATTAAGGTCAGTAGCAAAAAAAAAAAAAAAAAATACACACACACACACACACACACACACACAACAGCATATGGCTGGCGATATTACAGTTAACGAGGAGGAGGGTAGTCCTTGACTCTTTGTAGCAGGACTTCGTAAGGAGTGATGCCCACTGCTTTCGCCGCGTCTGTAATGTTGCTTCCTGATCAAGGAAAACTCATCTATCAGAGCCGTAACTGGGAAATCTAAAATGTAGTGGCAGAGGGGCTCCTCAAACCGTGTTAAACAGTGGGAACATGGGTCAGACTCCAAGCCTGAAATCTGTGTATAACATAAGAAACCCATGCGCAAGTGTCTTAACCTCACAAGGAGATAGTTTGGCATGCCTGTTGGAATAAAAAGAGGAGTGTAAGCCGAGGCCGCCGCATACCATGCAGCAGATCTAGAACCCTCAGCAAGACAGAGCTGATGATCCTCCCTGGAGCGTCTGCAAATGGTGGTGGCCACCCTTGATATAACAATCGAAAGACTAGGATGAAACTGAAAAGTCACCTCAGTGAGTGAGCTAGCTGCTCGTGCAGCTGCATCTGCAAGCTCATTGCCCTTGATGCCAACATGTCCAGGAATCCAGTGAAATGTTAGAGCCTCCTTGCTGTTGGATGCGGGAGGACACAGTGTAAATTTCGGTCAATAAGGCCGTATGCTCCGTGATGGAAAATGCGTTCAGGCGCTGAAGGGAAGAGAGGGAGTCAGTATGTATAACAACATCCCGAAAGTTGTGTTGATGGGCATGTCGTAGCACACAAAGCAATGCCACCAGCTCTGCCTGGAAAGCAGAGACCCCTGAGGAGAGATGCCATGATTCTATAAAGAACCTACAGGCAAACGCTGCCCCTGCGGAACCATCTGAGCCAACTGATCCGTCAGTATAGTAGTCGGTTGAAGCATGTGTGTGCAAGCCAGCAATCCTAAGTCCTTCCTGCCTGAGTATAGCCAGAAGGGAGTGGCGAGGTGATGTCCCGGAAGGAAGCAAAATGGTAAATGGGAGAGACATCCATGGAGGTGGAGGGGAAAACCCAGGGCACGGGAGATCTGGTTCACGACAGACCTCTGTGGCAACATTTAAGTTGTGTATAACACCAACAGTGGCCCTAACCCAATCATGGTGAGGCAGTGGGTCAGGGGGCCGACCAGCTAGCCGTCTCAGGAGAACAGAGATTGGCAAGAGAGGCTGGCGATGCACCAGTTGTAATGTGATTGCCGTTGCCCGCAATGCCACACGATGCGCAAGTGAGGGAAATCCACTCTCTGCTCGTAAGTTAACAAGGCGTGTCCAGCGGGGAGCACCGAGCATGACCCGTAACGCCTCGTTCTGTAGCAACTCCAGAGAACGAGCTACAGGCGGTGCAAGATTGGTAAGACAAATCGCACTGTAGTCTACCAGAGAGCGGATGGCATGTGTATAAAAGGTTCTCAGAACTGCATAGGATGCCCCTAGGCTGCGTTTCGATAAGTAGCGCAGTGCAGAAGTATGGGTGACAGCTCGCTCTCTTAAGTAATTGACATGCTTAGTGAAGGTGAGCCTACTATCAAAAAATACCCCAAGGTATTGATGCAATGTGACAAAGGCAAGGTCATGGCCGCCCAGCCTCAGAGGAAATTCTGGAGGGCGGAGACCGAACGGAAGGCACTTAGTCTTCGCGAGGTTGACCTTCAACCCAAGTTCGCTGCATCTAGCATGCAGCTTGGAAAGAGCACTGGGTGCCTGAGTGAAGCAGTCCCTCCTTGGGAAGACAAGTGCCAGGTCGTCGGCATAACACAACAGTGTTACACTCTGTCCATAGTCCACGTCCATTAATCCCTCCACTAGTACATTGAAAAGCAGTGGGCTTAACACACTCCCCTGGGGGGTGCCATTATCATGTCGGTAAAAGGGATAGAGATGCCCCTGGAACCTGACCCCTGCTGTTCTGTTAACAAAAAAGTCCCTCATCCAAGACAGTAGCCGGCCGCCAATTCCCCTGGCTGCAAGGGCTGCTTGAATAGCAAGAGGGCTGGCCAGCTCAAAGGCTTTCTCCAGGTCGAGGAAGACAGCCATCCCCTTTCCACCCTGGAGAATCCCGAGGAAAGATGCAAGGCAGTGGGTGGCACTCCTACCCTGATGGTAGGCAAAGATCCTCGGGTGCAGTGGTCCCAGATGCCAGGAAAGGCGAGCACGCACAACCCTTTCCGCCGCCTTAGCAATACAGCTAAGAAGAGAGATAGGACGCATGGCGGTGGGATCGCGGGGCTTGGGAATTGGGTGGATGACTGCTGTTTTCCACGACCCAGGTAAACGACCCTCGGACCATAGGAGATTGAGAAGGTCGAGTAGTCTCTCACTGCCAATATCTCCAGCGTGGGAAAGAACAGAGTAGGTAAAGCCGTCTAGGCCAGGTGCAGTGTCCCCCCTGCGGTTCAGCGCTTTAGAAAGTTCCTCGGTAGTGATAGGACAGTCAGCGGGGTCAGGCCTGGCACAGGCAGCCTGTATTACTGCAAGGCGGGAGGCAGACAGCCGCTCCTGGAAGTCTCGGACGGACTGCGGGAGATTGTGGGAAGCAGAGCGATCCGCGAAGTGCTGTGCGAGGCGGCTGGCTTCAGCAACAGGGTCAGGATGAGGAGGAGGGCGAGGAGGATGGGGATCGGAAATGGACCGGATTCTCCTCCACATCTCACGGAGTGTGGAGTGAGAATCCAAGGTTCTAACCACCTTATCCACGCCTCCTCTTTAATACGGCGCTTTTCCGAAGTCACGTGTCGCGTGACTGCTTCTAGGTACCGACGGTCCGGGGATGCTCGGCATCGTTGGTACTGCTTGCGCGCCGCATTAAGATGGTGGTTCAATTCTTTGATCCTGTCGCAATAGATCCAGCCGTCCCGATAGCACTTTAGGGACCGGCTCCGCTCTACTCTCAAGGTCCGAGGAAAGAGGAGATGGCTCAAAGGCCACAGCTAAGGCACGGCCAAATGCCACCCAGTCAGCCCTACGAAGGTCCCACCGTGGTGGAGGCGGTGGCGGAGGTGGAAGTGGAGCCGTGGGCCGAGAGACCTGCACCGCAAAGTGATCAGCTCCAAGATGGGGGTGGAGCGACCAGGTTGCAGAACCTGCAAGAGGGGAGGAGGCAAAAGACAAGTCGAGTCAACCCCCAGCAACATGTGTGGCCCATGTGGTGTCATTGAGCACGGAGATTCCCTCCATCTCCTCCATAACTATGGAAAAGTGCCGCCCTGCCTCATTGGATGGAAGTGGTGAGCAGAAAAGGGCGTGGTGAGCGTTGAAGTCACCCCCGATATATACATTGCCCCTGGTAGCCTGGGAGAACAGGTCTCCCACCTCCAGGGTGCTGCTGTGACCTCGGTAGACACTGTAGATTGTCAGAGATGTCGTCGCTAGGTGGAGGACCACGCCCTGTACTTCCACACCAGGGCCACAGAAGGGAGAAGGGTCGCACTCTGTGGACTTGATGTGGTCCCGAACCAGGACGGCACAACCCCTCGTGGCACCAGTCACGTATGGGAGGCGATAGGTGGTGTAGCCAGGGAGATGGAAAGCAGCCTGCTCCAGCAGTAAAGTCTTCTGCAGCAAGAAGACATGAGGCAGTTCCCTCATTGCTGCCTCCAGTAAGAGCGGGAGCTTACTCCTAGCCCCAATTCCATTGAAGGATGCGGAGTTGAGCAGTGTCATCTTGCAGGCGGGTTGTGCCATCTGCGAGGCATCCTCCATTGAAGTTTGGATCTGTGCAACCTCTGTGTTCGTCGACAATATTGGTAGGGGCTCCACTGGGGGCACTGGAGGGCGTTGTGCTCGATTGGTTGGTGGAGGAGCGGATTTGGACTGAGCTTTGGTTGATTGCTCTCGTTGAGGTTTCCTGTGAGGGCAAGGAGAAGTGGGGGAGTGGAGTCAACGCTTTTTCTCGAATGCCTCCTCTAAAATAATGCTGACTGTGGCCACGGCTGGGTCTGTGTTCATAGGCAGCCCTGTCACCTGTGCTAGGATCTGCACCACTGCCACAGCTATTTGCGTTCCCAGTGTCTTCATCTCCTCCATGGAGAAGAGTGGCGTCATCTGGGTAGGAGCTGTTGGGGGACGAGGCTCGGGACTGGGTAACGGGGCCTGAGGAGAGTGTTCTGTCGGTTGGTGGACCTCGACAGTGGTTTTGCCCTGGACAAGCGCTGTTGGCAGAGGGGGAAAGTCGGCCTCTTGAAGAATTGCTGGACTTGGAACAGTGGGGAGGTGTTGTTGACCCCAGACGAAAGTGCCTGGGGGAGCTGGAGTGGTACTGATGGCCTGCTGGTGTTGCACCCACTCGACCTGCCGTTCCCTTCCCTGTTGCACCCTCTTTGTCCTCGCAGGGCAGCTGGGGTGCCATGCGTGGTGGGACCTGGAACAATTGGGGCAGCGGGCTGTGACGGTCTCCTTCGCCTTGAAGCGTGCAAGGCACTGCTCTGTGTCGTGGGCGCCACTGCAAATCCCGCACACGACAGGGCGGTTGCAGTTGGCGTGATGGTGGCCGTAGCGTTGGCAGCGTTAACACCTCAGCGGCTCTGGTGTAAAGGGGCGAAGATAAAATATGCCCCAGTTGCCTAGGTCTAGGTGTGGTACAAGGGGGCCTCTCAGTGTAACGCACACCTGCTGTGTCTCCTCCCGTGTGCGACGGTTCTGGCACCGCGTTGCCTCTTCCACTAAGTTGTGCTGAAGGAGGATCTCCACTGGCATGCACCGGGGATAACCCATAACTGTGGCCTTGGTGACTTGCCCACCTTGTGTCAGCTCCAGTAAACGCACTGGGAAAGCCTCGTCCTCCATCGCTCCCTTCAACCGCAGGTACGCCTCCTCCGTGGCAGGGATGAGCACGCAGCTCTCGTCGCGGCCGAAGCGGTTTGTTACCGCAAGCCCTGGCAGGCGACGCTCCAGGGCTGCGACCGCGTCGTAGCTGGTGCCATAGCCGTCCTGGAGAGGAACGCGAAAAGCGGGGAAGGAAGAGCGGGGTGGTGGATGAGCCATAATTGACACTGCATGGTGGTGAGCAGGTGGTGGCCCCCGTGGAGCCGCCGGCTGTGGTGCCTGGTGGGATCCGTTTCCCTGTGTCCTTCGCTGTGGTTTTTTTGACACAGTGACCCATTCATCGTCGGGAACAGTAGAAGCAGTGGGTGCAGAGACGGTAGTCTGAGCATGCAGAGCGAGAAGTGTGGGCGCCTTGGTAGCCTGGGCAACAGAGACATCAGGAGGGGTGGCAGTAGAACCTGTCACAGGGGCTGTAGGTGAAGAGCGCCGAGAAGCCAAAGAGCGGGAGTCAGTGCCGTGCTCAGCAGTATGTGTGCCAGGGGCAGAGGGAGGAGAGGGCGAGGATGGAGGTGCCTCTTCCATTGCCTCGTGAACTCTGGCCACCTTCACTGACCTGGCTGATGAGGAAGCAGTGGAGGTGGCATAACGAGGGAGAGCAGTATTCCCATTAGACTTAGAGGAGGGGGGAGCGGAAGGAGATTCCCCTAGAGATGACTGGGAACTCCCAGAGGAAAGTCGCCGCTCACGTTTAGCCCTGGCCTTTGACTTGGCACTGGAGGGCTTAGCAGAAGTGGGAGGGGGACAAGGCCCTTGGGGCCTGGAGGACTGGGTCCCCTTCATGTCTTACAGACACACAAACACCCACAGACTCCACTCACACAGTTACACAAACAGTTACACCAACACTTACTCTTAATACAAAAAAACAATAAACACTAAAAGTGGCCAAGTTCCCTACAGTGACAGGCAATCTATGCTCCCCGCCCTCTAAAGGGTGACGTGGGAGGCCCTGCCACTGCCCCTTTCGAGACTTCCCTAATCTACCAGAGCCGCCCTCACTGCCTCCTTTAACCAGGCCCTAATGGCCCCCCTTCATGGAAGTGCCCTAACGGCACCCCTTCAGGGTTCGGCGTCGTACTACAGTGAGGGACACTAACGGCAGGCCCCTCCCCCCCAAAAAAAAAAAAAAACACCCACACACACAGTCACAAACACACACACACTCCCACTCACACCCAGGCAATCTGAGATTGTCCCAGAAAAACCTGGAAAACAGCAAAAAATCCTTCCTCAATGCCAGAGACTAAGTCCCTAAACAGGCAAAAAGTGAGGAAAACGGACGAAAATCGCCACGAGTAAATGAAGCAGAGTTCAAATCTCGAAACAGATCGACCAGACCTCCACACCCGACAAAGTCTGAGCTAGGAGTGGAGGTAGTTTTTTTTTTTTTTTTTTTTTTTCCCGGCCTATCAATCATTGGGGCCGAAGCCCCTGGTTATTAAGGCCATGTATATATAGATGTATATACATTTAAACATATATACATATATATACAAACATATATATATATACATACATACACACACACACACACACACACTTCCATGCATACATACAGACACACTTTCATGCAAACGTACATATATATATAATAATTTTAATTTTATTTATTTTTTTTTGTATTTTTATTTTTAATTTTTTCTTGGTTTTATATTTTTCATACCTTATATTATAAAGACAAATTAATCTAAAGACCCTAAAACTAATCACCTAACAGACAAATCGCTAACCTATACTAAATCCTACAGAGACAAATAGCTAGACCTACACTAATGGTAAAAATACCTCTACTAACAGAACACCATCGACTGCAGATATGTAATGCCTTTCTACATGACATACCTGCACTCATCACCTGGTGACTGTCAGTCGAGGCACAACCTAATATAGGGGACATCAATACATGAAAGGGAACCAGACGAGTCAGGAACATTTCCATATACGTCAGCTGTCGTCCCTAATTAGAATAACTTAAGCAAGATAATATAATGTATTTACATAATTTGTACAAAAAGTGAAGAACCTCGCCCAGCAGACCACCATCGACTGCAAGTGCCCAATACCTTCCTATATTGCACACTTGCACTCATCAGCTGGTGACTGTCAGGCGAGGAACTTGGCTTAATGTAGGGGACATCTATATTAGAAATAGATCGGTGGGAGGAGAAACTATTTAAAATGTCAACTGTCAACCCTAATTAATATTACAATATATGCATATTTACTGTTCATAAAAACCATAACCACGCAGTAAAAAAGTCACATCACTCTGATCAGTCCGGTCTCTCTCAAGAAAGCCATCAATTTATCAGTCATAACAATGTCCCCATCACCCAGGATGGTGGAAAGGGTGAAGGGGACGTCTACTGCGCCGCAGTAATTTACAAGTGAAAGGAGGTGGAGCTGCTGCTGCTTCTTTCTCGATGTCCTCTTCCGTAAAGAAGACCGGGCCGTAAATTAGCCCAGTCGGTGTTGATATTCTGTGCTGTTTAGGTGGGCCACTTGGTGGCATGAACTTTCATGAGGGGGCAGGTACCGTCGTAACGGTCCTGTGCGTTTTTTTTTTTTTTTTTTTTTATAAGTTTCACTGGTGCATCCTATAACTGCACACGTTGATGTATCAAAACTTCCCCGCATGCAGGTACAAACGCACCAGGTAGGTAGAGTGGTAGGTAGAGTGGTGAGAGGCTTAACGGTAAATTGCCGTTAGAAGGGGGGGGAGTGGCGTTTTACGGTATCTGACAGGATGGGAGGGGGCGTGTCGGCAATAACGGTAGCGGCTGCCTGTCGCAGAGTTGTAATTAACTGTGGGGTGATATTTACGCATTGTACGTCTGGGTTGGGGGGGTTGTTTGGTCTTTTTAATTTATTTGAGACTGGGCAACGAAGAATATAGTGAAGGAGCGGGAAGGGGGTGTCCGTGTTACAGTGATCACAAATTACTGTTTGAAGGTCGTCTGTTTGAATCTGTGCTAGGTTTTTATAACCCAGTCTTAGGCGTCTGATTTTTTTGAGCGTTTTGCTGCTTATGTTTTGTATATCAGCTAGGGGCTTGTAGTCGGTGGCTTTAGCGTACCATATAGCAGAAGAGGAGCCCTCGAGGACGTGTTGTTCATGTTCTATCAGGTTGAGTTTGGCTGCCTGCTTTTTAATGGATTTTTTTATTTGACTGAGAGTGGGTTTAATGTCTACTTGCACGTGTGGGTGTTCTGTGGCATTTTTGGCTAGGCGGTCTGCTAGTTCGTTGCCGCGAATGCCTGCGTGACTCGGGATACAGTGGATTGTAATTTTCCCACCAGCATTGTAGATTTCCTGGGCTGTAGTCGTGATGTCAGTTATCAATTTGATGTTGTCAGCTGGCTTTTGATTTTTAAGTGAGTGAATGGCGCTAGATGAGTCCGTATGAATAATAATGTCGGCTGTGGCGTTGATTTCTAGGGCGTCGTCTAGGGCTGATAGAATTGCCACTAATTCGGTCTGTAGTGTGGAGGCTCCGTCCGTGACTCTGAGGCCACATGAATGTTCCTGACTCACAACTGCCGCACCTGCTGTTCTGTCATTGATGGAGCCGTCTGTGTAGTAGGTGGCTGAGTTAGGTGTGGTGAGGGCGTCGATTCTCATTAGGCTTTCTTGTCGTAATTGTTGGGTGGCGGTAATGGCTTTGGGGGGGGAGTTGGAGATAATGAGCTTAAAAGGGGGGAGGGCTCCACGGAGCGGGAGGGTGAAAGGCATCGCTAGGGACATCTGGTGGGAGATTTATGAAGGGTGTGAGGTCGTATGTGTGGAGGGCTTTAGCGGCGCTGTGACACCAGCTGTTACCGAGGATATCTGGATGTAAATTAGCTGCCTCCGTTAGTCTTGCTCTGAGGGGGAGGGGGGAGTTTTTGTGTGCCAGTTTAGCAGCGATATTAGCTATTCTTCCTTTTATCCTGAGGTTTAGGGACTCCATATTGCACTCTAGTCTGAGGTTGCACAGGCGGGTCCACATAGGGGCACCTGTCATTGTTCTGAGTGCGTTATTTTGTATAACCTCTAGCTTATTGACTAGTTGTGGGTTGATGGTAAGGAGTGCTGGGGCTGCGTAGTCAATAATGGATCGTATGGCCTGGGTGTAAAAAAAAGGCGGAGGACTTTGAAGGAGGCTCCCACTCCCTTCCCTGCTAAGGCCCGGAAAGCGTTGAGACGGAGTTTTGTGATGTCCCTGAGACACTGGGCTTCGTTATCAAACGAAAAGTTCCTGTCAAAATATACCCCTAGGTAACGATGGGAGTTTACGTATTGAATAGGGGCGTCTCCTAGGAGAAGCTGGCTGGGCGGGGTAGGGATTTTGACAGGCAGAGCTTTCGTTTTACTGGGGTTGACTTTGAGTCCAAGTTCTCTACATTTTTTGTGCAAAATGTCCAGGGCTCTCTGTGCTCTCTGACGGTAGTGTCCCCCATATACTACCAGAGTGATGTCGTCAGCGTAGCAGAGGAGGAGGGTTCCTTGGCCTAGGTCTAGCTGCAGGAGGCACTCTATTAAGGTGTTGAAAAGAGTGGGGCTGATGATGCTGCCCTGCGGCGTTCCGTTTTCGTGTTGGTGAGATTCTGATAAGTGGCCCTGAAATCTGACCTTGGCTTTTCGACCAGAGAAAAAGTTTTTAAGCCAGCGCAGGAGTCGACCCTTAACCCCCTTGATTGCAAGGGTGGCCAGGATAGCCTCAGGGCAAGCCAGCTCAAAAGCTTTTTCTAGGTCTATAAATATAGCTAGGCCTTTACCTCCCTGTAGTTCAGACAGGAAGGAGCTGAGGCACTCCGCCGTGCCTTTCCCCTTAGTGAAGACGAATATATGGCTGTGGGGGGGAGGGGTTGCCCAGTCAAGGCGGCCTTTAACTATTCTCTCCGCGGTTTTATTGAGACAGCTTAGGAGGGAGATGGGTCTGAAGGACTGGGGGTCTAGGGGCTTGGGGATAGGGTGAATGATCGCTTCCTTCCATTGCGATGGTAATTTACCTAGTCGCCATGAATGGTTGAGAAGGTCTAGCAGGGCTTGTCTTGCAATAGGTCCCGTATGACTGATCATAGAGTAAGTTATAAGATCCTGACCAGGCGCCATATCTGAGCTGGTTTTGAAGGCCCATGTCAGTTCGTCGAGGGTGAAGTAATGGTCTGAGGAAGCTGGGGTGTTTATGCAATTTTCGATTAACTGTGCTCTTTCTGGGTGCAGTTGTTCTTGTTGTTGTCTTGTAAGGGCAGGGAGTTGTGTGGGGGAAGTTCTTTGTGCGAAGGAGTCTGCCAGTCTTTCCGCTTCGCCTTGAGGGTTGGGGTGGGTTGGTGGGCGGGAGGGCCGAGGGTTGGAAACTGCCCTTAATCTTTTCCAAATGTCGCTAGATGACGTGTGGGCTTCTAGCGACTGACACCACTCTAGCCAACTCTGTTCTTTGATAGCATTTTTTCCGTTGATCGTGTGTCTGATAACTGATTGGAGATAACTGCGGCTCTCAGGGGTAGGGTTCTCTCTGTGGATTTTTTTTTGCACGGTTTAATCTTCTATTTAATTCTTTAACTCTTTCGTTATAAAACCAATGGTCTTTGTGATGGCCTTTAGGGGGGCTGGTGATGGGGATGGCCTGCTCAGCGGCTGCGTGGAATGCATTTGTGATTTCTGTAGTGTGCTCGTCTAGGTTTAGTGGGGGGTTAAAGGAGCAGAATTTTTCTAGAAGGGAAGTGAAAAGGGGCCAGTTAGCTTTCTTAGTGGTCCACTTAGGTGGGGGACTGGGGGGTTTGGGGAGTTTAGCCAAATTGAGGGAGCAAAGTATGGCGTGGTGGTCAGAGGTAAGTGTGGGGTGTATCTCCCAGTTTGCAAGGTTGGCGATGTTTGTGTTTGTAAACGTTAAATCGAGTCTGCCCCCTCTTAGGTGTGTTGGGGATTGGGTGTTGTTAAGTAGCGTTATGTCAGGTGAGTCGTCTATTAGAGCGGCTATGTGGCGGCCTGTTGGGTTGGTGGTTCGCCACCCCAGACAGGGGTGATGGGCATTTAGGTCGCCTCCGATGAGTAGATGATTAGTTGCTGCTGTTGCAAAGACCTCAAGGCTTAGGGTTGCATTGGGAGGCCGGTATATATTGTAGACGTCGAGTTGTGTGGTGGCTAGCGTAAAGGTGCAGCCCTGAATTTCTACGCCCTCCCCGCAGTCAGGCGGCGGTTGTAACAGTTTCGAGGGGATGTTATTTCTCACTAAAATGGCAGAGCCTCGTGGGCCTCTTTGCGAGTGGGGGAGATGAAAGGAGGTGAAGCCTCTTAGTTTGATGGGTTTATGGGCTGGAGTAAGAGTCTCCTGAAGGAGGAAGACATCTATATTATTTTTATGGGCTGTTTCCTCTAACAATGCTCGTTTTTTCAGTGCGCCCTGCATATTCCACTGCAAGAAATTGATGTGGGGGGGGTTCGGGGGGGGTTGCATGTTTGGGGACGTTGTCGTATGGTTGTTTGCGTTTAGTTGTCTGTCCATGGTTGTGATAATGTCTCTGAGTCTGAGGGAGTTTGTGTCGGGGTGGTGTGACGTGAGAGAGGAGAACGTGAGTGTGAGTTCATAATTGTGTTGGGGTGTTCACGAGCGGTTTGGCGGGGCTCGTGGTGTGATCTGGTTGACGAGTGTGATGAGGGTGATCTGCTTTGTGTGCGTGAGGCTGAGTTTTTGCGTGATTTGGAGGATCGAGAGTGTCTGTTACTTGAGTTGTGGTGTTGTTGTTTTTGTGTGTTGGGGTGTAGTGGAGTTTCTGGTTGTTGTTGTGTGATAGGTGTGTTGTGGCTTTTGTGTTGTTGTGGTTGTTTGGTGGGGGGTAGTGACGTGTCTGGTTGTTGTTGTGTAATAGTGATGTTGTGTACTGTGTTGTGAGGGAGGGGGTGTGTGTTGGTGGCGTAAGAGTATTCTGCAGATGTTGGAGGGTGTGTGTGTTGGTGGCGTAAGAGTATTCTGCAGATGTTGGAGGGTGTGTGTGTTGTAGGTCTATCATGTTGGCGTCTGTGTGTGTGGTGTGGCTGAAGTGTTTGCGTATGGCATCCTGAGTGACTCTGGTAACCTCCGTGGTTGGTATGGTTACTCCGACTGTGTCGTTGACGATGGTTGCTAGTCCTTGAGCTATGAACTGTGTGATTTGGCGTAGGTCTTCCTTATTGAAGTTGTTTAGGAGTTGGGGTTGATCGGGGGCTGGTGAAATAGTTTGGGTTTGAATTGATGTGGTGGTTTGTGTGCTGGCGTGCTTTTTTAGTGTTGGAGTGGGTGGGGGGGGAGGTGTAGTGTGTGTGGTTGAGGGGGGTGTGGGGGTCTGAGAGTTGCTGCGGTTGCAGGGGGGGGGGTTCTGTGAGCAGTGGAGAGTTGGGGGAAGTTGCTGGGCGTAAGTGAAGGGGGACTTGAATTACTGTTTGATTGCCCCCAGGTGAAAGTGCCAGGGGGTGCGGGGGTGAAGGCGGTTTTTTTTCCCTGAGTCCCTTGTTGGTCTTTCGTCATGTTCTTTTGGATGATTGCCTTTCTTATGGGACAAGCCTTGTTCCAGGCGTGATGCTGCCCATGACAATTGGGGCATTTGGCTGTGACCTGTTGTTTAGCCTTGAATTTGTTAAGGCATTGCTGGGTGGGATGTCGGCCGCTACAGAGTGCACATGTTGGTGGGCGGTGGCAGGAGGATTGGTGGTGCCCGAATTTCTGGCAAGTGAAACATCTTAGGGGCTCAGGGGTGAAGGGGCGGAGATCGCAAGTGCCCCCGTTTTTCAGATTAAGCGAGTTTGGGATGGGGCCTCGAATAGTAATGAGTACCTGCCTGGTTGGTTCGCCCTTGACCTCACAGCGTTTAGCTTCTTCCACCTGGCTGTGGTGTAGGATGTCTTCAAGGGGGAAGTTCAGGGGGTAGTGCTGGACTACGACTTTTTTGGTGGATAGGTTTGGGTCCAGTTTCTGAAGCGAGACTTTCTTGCCCTCTAGTTCTTGGAGATTTTCGAGTATATTCAGGGACTCATTATTAAGGGGAACAATGATGGTATTCAGGGCTTTGGTGGCCACCACTTTGAACTGTAGATGTGGGTAGGCGTTCTCAATGCTGGTGATGATGTCGTACGTGTTAGGGAAATTGTCGTGCTTTGGGATAAGGAAAGCTGGGAGTTTGGGTGTGGTGGGGGGTGTGGTTGGAGGTTGGTTAGTGGCTTGGGTGTGGGGGGGGTCAGAGGGGTTTGGAGCAGGTTTTTTGTTTCTTTTCCTTTGAACGAGGGTGAAGCCGTCGTCGTCTGGGTCATGGGGGGAGGAGGGTGTTTCATCTGAATGGTGGTTGTTAGGAGAGGGGGTCTGTGTGCCGTCCGTTGTTTGGTTGTCAGAGTGCTTTGGGATGTCATCGTCGGAGTTGTCGTCGTCGGTATCCATGGTGCTGTAGGAAGGGTTGAGGCGGTCTTGGGTGTGGTCGTTGCCAATGGTTCTTAGTTTCCTTCCTGCCGTAATCTCAGAGTCAGAGGAGGAGTCTTCAAGTTCCAGGGCTCTCTTCTTCGAGTCGGCGTTTGTTGAGTTTCCAGGGTGGGTGGCTCGGTTCTTAGGAGCGTTTCTGGGGTCTCGAGGGGCTTGAGGGGAAGGAGGTTTCTTGGCGGAAGAGGGGGTTTGATCTCGGCTCGCCATCTTGGCGGCCGTCACACTCTCATTCACACACTCAATCACACTACCATTCACTCAGAACAAGGAAGAAGCCTACCTACAATGGTGGTGACTATCCCCCCGCTAGCGGAGGTCGTGATAGCCCTGCCACTGCCCCCTGTGGGGTCTTGCCTAGCGCCCTACCGAGTTTTTGGCCACCCCAGTGCTTTCCTATAACCACCCCTACTAAGGGGCCTCTTTGTGTACCTAGCCTAACGCCAGGAAACCGCAGAGTTCGGCTTCGTACTCACACTGGGGGACTCTAAGGCCGAAAGGAAGAAATAGTAGAAGGGGGGGCGCAACCCACGAAAGGGCGAGTGCACACAAGTGTGTGCACCCCGGTACACAATCGTGGGGCGAAAGGCAGTGGCTGCGGTGGTCTCAGCGTTGACTGCAATGACGACGGTTGCACAACACAAGGCGTGATGACAATCTGGACTCAGAGGAAAACTCTAGAGGCAAGCACCGTGGTAACTTCTCGCAGAGCGGAGTCAGGATGGTAATCTGAAACGTCTGCTGACTGGAACAAGTTAACCGTGGGTTGCTGGTTCCGTAGAGAGTGGCATCGCTGACGAGTCAGAAGGTACCATGTGCACGGTGCGGGAGCGAGCGAGAGACTGTTGGAGGTGTAGCTACTGTTGGCCCTTATTTAAATTACTCCGTTTTCTATGACTTTTTTTCTGCATTAGGTTTTAAAAGATGACCATAAGAAAATAAACACCATTATTCCTTTGTAAAGTCAATAGCGACCAATCATATTGTGCATAATTTTCGAAAAGAAACAAAACATGTAGGTTAGAAATGACAATCGTAACTCGAGATTTCTCTAGGGTGGCATTCAGCCATAATTAACCTTAAAGTACTGCACAAATATTCAGTTGATACAAGTGTACATTATCTTTCATTAAGTTACAATAAGAAATACAGTGTGGTGAGAAAAAAAAAAAGCATTTCTTTTGTTGTATAAGCACTCTGTACCTTTTACAACTATAAATAATTCAATCAATCAACATGACGGAGTCAGACAATCTCAACCTTAGGACAGAACTATAAACACGGCCTAAGGAATTCAAAACACTGGCTGCAGAAACCATTGTACAGGTATGTGCATCATTCTATAACCACACAAAAAAAAATGTAGCAGGTAATAATAAACGTTTTGAACAATACAGATAAACATGACCGAATGCGGACCAAAAAAGAGAGGAAAGATCGCTACCAGTACTGGAAGAAACCGATGTAAGTTTTTTTTTACTGTATTGGTGTCATTAAAAAAAAAAAATGTATATGTGCTCATGATACCCTTACAACAATGAGCATTTCAATCAGTCTACACTCACTGTGAAGTAACTTTAACCAGTCATTGGAACGAGCATTGACTGCAAACTTTCGTGTGAAAACCGAGGCAATAATAAATCATTTACCAGGTCAAACATATTCATCAGTAATGAACAGCAAGGCTTCGTATCACACAGACCTACAGCCCTGCAGTTACTAAGAGTGGTGGACACATGGATGTGATATGTTTTGACTTTATGAAGGCCTTGGACAATTTTCCACATAACCTTCCTTTGAAGATAGAAAGCTTTAGAATAGTAGCTTTTTCAGCTGATTACATAATATTTGACATGCAGAATGCAGAGTTTTTGTAAATGATGCATATTCTCAATGGAAACCACTGATCAGTGGCAAATGTTATTCCCTTTTTACGAAAGACACTATAAATATCAAAGTCAACTACAGACCTGCATCATTGACAAGCATAGCAGTTAGGGTGATGGAGACACTAGAAAGTGATGCAGCACCCATAATTAGAAACGATACCTGTATATATAATTACATGATTTCAGGAGCAAGAGGATCTGTCTTGTTAATCTGCTTAATTACCTGGCCGATGTAATTAATGCAGTGGACAGGAAAATGTGTAGATGTCAAGTACCTTGGCTGCCTTTGATAGAGTACAGTACATCAGATACCAGGGCGGCGCTGCAGAGGCCCTGAGCCAGCAAATGGTGAAGGCCTCTACCCTCGTTTGTAAGTCTGTATTATAAAAAATGTTTTAATGCATTACGAGTGTCATTTAATCAGTGATCCGTACGAACAGACTCAATTTAGTTCATACTAGAGACACAGGTAATTTCATGCATGTAGCTTTTACTTTGGGTTTGTGATATGACGTACAAAGCAATCATTACATTGTTAGAAAAACATAATTTTACACATTTCGTATCACCTTGTACAATTGTACAGACTTACCTACATGGAGAAAATTTGTAGCCAAGTCTTTGAAGAATCTTATTTCTTAAAGCATTTTTTTTTTTTTTTTTTTTTTTTTTTTTTTGAAGACCACTGATACCCAATGAACTTAGTTTCATACGTCCAGAATGGTTAACAGTCATGCAGTGCTAAAATCAAATAGTATCACATCAACAACACATCCAGACAGTTGCCAAAAAGTTACATCATTGTCTACGAGCAAACAGCCAATCATGAACAGTTCTACCCTGCCTAAATCAAAACTGGTTTTCAGAGAAGAGTACATTAAATTCAATGTTCGTTTACAGTACTGGTGATGCTTCTCTCTTCAGTATCTGACAAACATGGAAGAGGGAAATAACCATGCTAGGGCAAAACTATACGGTAGCTCAGTGTTGACTCCATCAGGTACAGTACATACGGTATTAATGTTTACAGCCAGCAGAGCGGATCTCTTATCGACATCAACTGGCAACAAAGGCTTTTTACTCAGAATAATGAAACAAAAACTGAAATACATCCTGAAAGGTGATGTCCTGTGCTATAACATACCCTGATATACACTGAAAAATAATCAACAGTGATCTTCCATGGGTAGTCTCCCCATATTAGGTCACCGCTGTCCAGCTTCTGAGGACCAACTGTTAGTGCAACTGCGTTCTTCTCTCTTATGTATGCATGATTTGGCTTAGAGGAAGACTGAATTTTGTTAAGCACTTCATATTCAATTGTTAAAATGTATAACAATGGTTGTGGTACCTTTTTTGACGGGAGATATAGTATGTAAGCCAGAGCCTGTCAAGGTTCTGCAAAAGTACCGTGGATTCCTCTTCAGCCCTTCCATCACTGCCAAGCAGTTTTAAGTGCTATAGGAGGAGAATGGTTTAATCATTTTTTTTTTTTCTACTTTCAAAACTTGACCAATCTGAATAACCTGAGTCGAATAGTGAGCTAATTCAATGACCTCTCATCACACACAGTGCAGTCAAATACTGTATGGATATGATTTTAAAAAGAAACTTAACAAACAATGGAGAGACAGGCAGAGATACATATGGGTAACTACAATATAAAGATTCCATTAAATACGTCAATCCAAACTTCACCATTAAAACAGATATCAACCTGCAAATCGAAAACTTAAATGAGCTGGACACACAGGTAAAATCCTCTTCCAGAAGTTCGCTTGTCAATAGCTTCTGAGCATCTATGAGTACAATTTAATGTCATGTTGTACTAGGGGTATACAACTCAGTCCACAACACAGCCTAGTTTGCTGTGGACCGCCATACCTGTGGATTTGTGGTACCCTTTACTTTTGAACCCATACTTATTATAGCCTGGCTGACTGATATGGGGTCATTAACCAGGTGAATTTAGGGTGAGGAGAACAGAAGAATCAAATCACATTAAAAAAAAAAAAAAAAAAAAGGGATTCATAAAAAAAAGTATGGGGTGAAACTAATGATTAAGATAATGTTTCCAACTGGAATCTTTTAATTCCATTTCTTCACGAGAGTTTATGGAGTCACACACAAACACAAAACACTAACAAAATTGCTCCAGTGACAACGAAGACACAGGCGAACCCCACCGTCTCCCCCCAGGAAAAGTGGGGTGGGTGAAAAATACACAAGGAGAGATGACCCCTCAAAAATGGTGCCCGTGAAACATTAGGAGAGCCATGACTCCCACCAAAAACAAGGTGCCAGATACGCCATGGAGTGACATGACCTCGCAAAAACCATGATGCCAGATACAGATGTCAAATGTGCAAGTAGGGGGAAATATGTGGCGGGTTAAGCGTATCCTTCTATGGAGGTGATTCATTTTCCACTAAAAACCACAAGCAGACAGTGAATACAAAATAGTCAACATCAGGAAGGTGTCAGCAGTGTGGCTAACACCACAAATAGCAAGCAAACTTCAAGAAGTTGTCACAAGTGAGTTAAAAACTGTTAGTAGTAACTAAGAGAAGAAAAATGTCATGATCTGTCGTCATCAAAAGTTTGGGATTCACCCCGATCCAGAAAAGCTGGATTTCCATCTGATCCAGTGACACCTGGCTCTGAAAGCAAGACCCGGGGTAAAAGGAAATGTCTAACCCTTAATACCACTTACACCCAACAAAATATATTCACCAGGAAACAAATGAAAGTCTACATTGAGGGTCTTGCCCTCAATTTGGACAGGAACATTCCTAACGCAGGAAACCACTTGATACAACGTTTGGCTGAAGGGGAAGTACCGCGGTATGGGCGGCTCAGGCCAAGTCTCCTGGCCTCATTTATTGGTAGTAAATTGAAGTTGGCACCAGTATCGATCTTCACATCTCGAAACACTTTATCATTAATTCTGACTGTTTTTCTAAACCGACGGATACTGAATTCGGGTTTCACCTCCGGCACCCTGAATGTCAACACTGGGCAAGACTCACGGGTGTTTAAACTACAACTGCACGACTTTAAAAAACTCATTCCTAAAACTGCATAGGGCGCATCAACCCGCCCATCTGCCATCAGATCCATAACAACTTTCACTGGCCCGCTCACCGATTCCAACAGAACTTCCACATTTTTCTTGCATGGAATTTCGCCAAACTTTTTGTCCAAGGGATAAAAGGCGTCCACTAAGCCATAGTGGTGAATAGCCTTAACTGTGATCAAATTAACCTCAGCCCCTGTGTCTACTATGAAAGGTACGCACACATTTTGAATCTTGATGTTAACACTGAGTTTGGGTTTCCCCGTCAAATTTGTCCAAGTCAGAGGCACACTGTACAATGACATTATGAATCCAGTGTGAAAAGTAGAGTAATTTAGTAATTTGTTTTACAAATAATAGTGTCAATGTATAAAACAAATTACAAGCGAAAGAACAGAAAAATTTCACGTACATTTATCCCCGCAGATCGTTCGGTGAAGACTGAGGTGGAGCTACTGTTGGCCCTGATTTAAATTACTCCGTTTTCTATGAGTTTCGTTTTCTGCATTAGGTTTTCAAAGATGACCATAAGAAAATAAACACCATTATTCCTTTGTAAAGTCAATAGCGACCAATCATATTGTGCATAATTTTCGAAAAGAAACAAAATACGTAGGCTGGAAATGACAATCGTAGCTCGAGATTTCTCTAGGTTGGCATTCAGCCATAATTAACCTTGAAGTACTGCACAAATATTCATTGATACAGTTGTACATTATCTTTCATTAAGTTACAATAAGAAATACAGTGTGGTGAAAAAAAAAAAAATTCTTTTTTTGTATAAGCACTCTGTACCTTTTACAACTATAAATAATTCAATCAGTCAACATGACGGAGTCAGACAATCTCAACCTTAGGACAGAACTATAAACACGGCCTAAGGAATTCAAAACACTGGCTGCAGAAACCATTGTACAGGTATGTGCATCATTCTATAACCACACCAAAAAATGTAGCAGGTAATAATAAACGTTTTGAACAATGCAGATAAACATGACCGAATGCGGACCAAAAAAGAGAGGAAAGATCGCTACCAGTACTGGAAGAAACCGATGTAAGTTTTTTTTTACTGTATTGGTGTCATTAAAAAAAAAAATGTATATGTGCTCATGATACCCTTACAACAATGAGCATTTCAATCAGTCTACACTCACTGTGAAGTAACTTTAACCAGTCATTGGAACGAGCATTGATTGCAAACTTTCGTGTGAAAACCGAGGCAATAATAAATCATTTTCCAGGTCAAACATATTCATCAGTAATGAACAGCAAGGCTTCGTATCACACAGACCTACAGCTCTGCAGTTACTAAGAGTGGTGGACACATGGATGTGATATGTTTTGACTTTATGAAGGCCTTGGACAACTTTCAACATAACCTTCCTTTAAAGATAGAAAGCTTTAGAATAGTAGCTTTTTTCAGCTGATTACATAATATTTGACCTGCAGAATGCAGAGAGTTTTTGTAAATGATGCATATTCTCAATGGAAACCACTGATCAGTGGCAAATGTTATTCCCTTTTTACGAAAGGCAATATAAATATCAAAGTCAACTACAGACCTGCATCATTGACAAGCATAGCAGTTAGGGTGATGGAGACACTAGAAAGTGATGCAGCACCCATAATTAGAAACGATACCTGTATATACTGTATAATTACATGATTTCAGGAGCAAGAGGATCTGTCTTGTTAATCTGCTTATTTACCTGGCTGATGTAATTAATGCAGTGGACAGGAAAATGCGTAGAGGTCAAGTACCTTGGCTGCCTTTGATAGAGTACAGTACATCAGATACCAGGGCGGCATTTAGCGCTGTAGAGGCCCTGAGCCAGCAAATGGTGAAGGCCTCTACCCTCTTGTTTGTAAGTCTGTATTATAAAAAATGTTTTAATGCATTACGAGTTTCATTTAATCAGTGATCTGTACGAACAGACTCAATGTAGTTCATACTAGAGACAGGTAATTTCATGCATGTAGCTTTTACTATGGGTTTGTGATATGATGTACAAAGCAATCATTACACTGTTAGAAAAATACGAGTATAATTTTACACATTTCGTATCACCTTGTACTTTATACAGACTTACCTACATGGAGAAAATTTGTAGCCAAGTCTTTGAAGAATCTTATTTCTTAAAGCATTTTTTTTTTTTTTTTTTTTTTTTTTTTTTTTGAGGACCACTGATACCCAATGAACTTAGTTTCATACGTCCAGAATGGTTGACAGTCATGCAGTGCTAAAGTCAAATAGTATCACATCAACAACACATCCAGACAGTTGCCAAAAAGTTACATCATTGTCCACGAGCAAACAGGCAATCATGAACAGTTCTACCCTGCCTAAATCAAAACTGGTTTTCAGAGAAGAGTACATTAAATTCAATGTTCGTTTAGAGTACTGGTGATGCTTCGCTCTTCAGTATCTGACAAACATGGAAAAGGGAAATAACCATGCTAGGGCAAAACTATACGGTAGCTCAGTGTTGACTCCATCACGTACAGTACATACGGTATTAATGTTTACAGCCAGCAGAGCGGATCTCTTATCGACATCAACTGGCAACAAAGGCTTTTTACTCAGAATAATGAAACAAAAACTGAAATACATCCTGAAAGGTGATGTCCTGTGCTATAACATACCCTGATATACACTGAAAAATAATCAACAGTGATCTTCCATGGGTAGAGTCTCCATATTAAGTCACCGCTGTCCAACTTCTGAGGACCAACTGTTAGTGCAACTGCGTTCTTCTCTCTTATGTACGCATGATGTGGCTTAGAGGAAGACTGAATTTTGTTAAGCACTTCATATTCAATTGTTAAAATGTATAACAATGGTTATGGTACCTTTTTTGACGGGAGATATAGTATGTAAGCCAGAGCCTGTCAAGGTTCTGCAAAAGTACCGTGGATTCCTCTTCAGCCCTTCCATCACTGCCAAGCAGTTTTAAGTGCTATAAGAGGAGAATGGTTTAATCATTTACTTTTTTTTTCAACTTCCAAAACTTGACCAATCAGATAAACCTGAGATTCTTATATATATATATATATATATATATATATATATATATATATATATATATATATATACATGTATATATGTATATATATATATATATATATATATATATATATATATACATGTATATATGTATATATATATATATATATATATATATATATATATATGTATATATGTATATATATATATATATATGTATATATATATATATATATATATATATATATATATATGTATATATATATATATATATATATATATATATATATATATATATATATATATATATATATATATATAAATAATAATAATATATAAATGTATGTATGTATGTATCACCAGTAATTTTCTTAATAAATTTGACAAAAACAATCATATACATAATATTGCCCGTAATAGAGGGAGGTGGTGGTGATGGAGCTCTGGTTTCCTTGTTCACTGCAATATACTTCCAAGATATGACCATGACACCACTGTGCAATCATCTTAGGAATTATTAGTTTTAAGGAAATGACAAAATTCGATATAGGGAAGTACTGTCTCGGTAGTCGAATAGTGAGCAAATTGAATGACCTCTCATCACACACAGTGCAGTCAAATATTGTATGGATATGATTTTAAAAAGAAACTTAACAAACAATGGAGAGACAGGCACAGATACATATGAGTAACTACAGTATAAAGATTCCATTAAATACGTCAATCCAAACTTCACCATTAAAACAGATATCAACCTGTAAATCGAAAACTTAAATGAGCTGGACACACAGGTTAAAATCCTCTTCCAGAAGTTCGCTTGTCAATAGCTTCTGGTCATCTGTGAGTACAATTTAATGTCATGTTGTACTAGGGGTATACAACTCAGTCCACAACACAGCCTAGTTTGCTGTGGACCGCCATACCTGTGGATTTGTGGTACCCTTTTCTTTTGAACCCATACTTATTATAGCCTGGGTGACTGACATGGGGTCATTAACCTGGTGAATTCAGGATGAGAACAGAAGAATCAAATCACATAAAAAAAAAAAAAAAAAAAAGGATTCATCAAAAATAGTATGGGGTGAAACTAATTATTCAGATAATGTTTCCAACTGGAACCTTTTAATCCCATTTCTTGACGAGAGTTTATGGAGTCACACACAAACACAAAACACTAACAAAATTGCTCCAGTGACAACGAAGACACAGGCGAACCCCACCGTCTCCCCCCAGAAAAAGTGGGGTGGGTGAAAAATACACAAGGAGAGATGACCCCTCAAAAATGGTGCCCGTGAAACATTAGGAGAGCCATGACTCCCACCAAAAACAAGGTGCCAGATACGCCATGGAGTGACATGACCTCGCAAAAACCATGATGCCAGATACAGAAGACAAATGTGCAAGTAGGGGGAAATATGTGGCGGGTTAAGCATATCCTTCTATGTAGGTGATCCATTTTCCACTAAAAACCACAAGCAGTCAGTGAATATAAAATAGTCAACATCAGGAAGGTGTCAGCAGTGTGGCTAACACCACAAATAGCAAGCAAACTTCAAGGAATTGTCACAAGTGAGTTAAAAACTGTAAGTAGTAACTAAGAGAAGAAAAATGTCATGATCTGTCGTCATCAAAAGTTTGGGATTCACCCCGATCCAGAAAAGCTGGATTTCCATCTGATCCAGTGACACCTGGCTTTGAAAGCAAGACCCGGGGTAAAAGGAAATGTCTAACCCTTAATACCACTTACACCCAACAAAATATATTCACCAGGAAACAAATGAAAGTCTACATTGAGGGTCTTGCCCTCAACTTGGACAGGAACATTCCTAACGCAGGAAACAACTTGATACAACGTTTGGCTGAAGGGGAAGTACCGCGGTATGGGCGGCTCTACAACATCTACCTTCAGGCCAAGTCTCCTGGCCTCATTTATTGGTAGTAAATTGAAGTAGGCACCAGTATCGATTTTCACATCTCGAAACACTTTATCATTAATTCTGACTTTTTCTAAACCGACGGATACTGAATTTGGGTTTCACCTCCGGCACCCTGAATGTCAACACTGGGCAAGACTCACAGGTGTTTAAACTACAACTGCACGACTTTAAAAAACTCATTCCTATAACTGCATAGGGCGCATCATCCCCCCCATCTGCCATCAGGACCCGGATACTCGAAGCTCACGTAAGTTACGTGAGCGACGGGTCATGTAACTGACTTACGTTCAAGTAGCTTACAATGTGTCTACAATCCCAGTTACAGGCCATACTCGAAACATATTTACGTGCAAGTATCTCCTCCTGCTTGTAAGTCTTTCACATAAAGTTGATTGTTGGCGGGACTCTTGTAGCCAATCACAGTGCAGTTCCTTACTGGCTTTAAAGAAGGGTTGCCAATGTTATAGCCAATCACAGGACAACCAGCTGATGCGACCAAAACAAACGACACGTCAGCACTCACAGATAAGGCGAAGTGGGCACCCCAGCCAGTGACGCAGCAGATTACACCCGCTAACTGGACAAGAAGGAAGATGGAGCCTACCGGAACAGCAACAGAGCCAGCCGCAAAGAAAAGAAGACCCAATTTCACTGATGATGAAGTGATAGTGTTAATACGAGAGGTGGAGAAGAGGAAGGGCGTGATTTTGGGTAGCTTCTCACCTACTGTTACAACAAAAGCCAAAAACCTTGCTTGAGAGGCTGTGGCACTACAAGTCAACGCCATTAGTAGAGTCAGGAGAGACAGCAGCGAAGTCAGAAGAAAATTTACTGACTTCAAAACTCAAGTAAAAAAGAAGAGAGCAGCGATAAAGAAGGAGCTAAGTAAAACAGGTAAGACCATAACAAACTAAAAAAATTGATAGTACTGTACCTCAGAGTTTAAGTGTGGTAAATTCCCACAAAACAAAGAAACCGGATTCCTTTAACATTGCTTACCTATGAAGCCATAATGTCACTGACATATAAGCTTTAATTTACCTAAATTATGGCAACTTTACCAAATAGTCAGCCAGTGATATCCTTTCCTTTGTGGTAAACTTGCAGAAGGGTTTCCTTCTTTGCATTTTTTTTTTAATGATTCTTTGAATTAATTTGGGAAGCAAACTGCTTTCAACAACTCAATTGGTGGACATGGTTAGGCTTTTGGGTAGGGGAACAAGAAAAATTTTTTGTTGTATAACTGAGGCTCAAAATCAATCTAATTATGTCAGAAATACCAGAAAAAAAATTCTTTCATCAAAAATACAATTATCCATACCTAAGAGCATCCCTAACTCGTTATTAAGCCATGGTGCCAAAACCAGTGCATATATAAGGAAAGAAAGAATGAGAAACAATGACCAAGTGAAAAAAAAATGAGGTAATTCATGAGTTCTTCCCTAAAAATACTGTATGCTATTGATGTAGCACTAACATGAATAGGGTCATTTACTTTTTATATTTAAAACTTTTTTTATTTTCAGGAGGAGGTACTAGTGATGTACCAAGGCTAACCGAGATTGAGGAGGCAATGTTAGCCCTGATAACTGTTGAAGCTGCCGAAGGGTTGCCTAATGTCAGGGACAGCCTTGATGATGACCCTGCACGTGAAGAAGGTAAATACATAATGCTTTTACGTCGTTAATGTTTTTGGTAATTAATATATCTGTAATTAATATATCTGTACAGAAAAGTAAACAATGTTGGCCACAGTTGTACTTAAACAGATAAAAGATGGTGTACAAGTAGGCACATTATATCAAGTCACAGTGTCTTGTTATTACTATTTACCTTCAACGAAAATTTTCAGTTAATATGGTGAGAATTGATCATTAAGTCAAAACCTTTATACTCTGAAATGGATGCACTCTAACACAGTCAAGGAAAAATGAAGTAGCTGGATTAATTCACTTGTATTATTCCAGTAGATCATTATTACAACCTTTGAGAGCCACTGATTCCCATTCCCTCTCAAAAGATTTTTGAAATTCATTGCTGCCAGGGATTTTTCACTTATTTGATTGTCAAAGCATTAACTTGTGTCAGTGGCCAGAGCTAATCAAGGGTTAGTGTGAGTTTTGAGGTTGTGTTGTTATTGTTGCTTAACCATAGCACAGCCTGGGTCTGCCAACCACAGGTACACAGTTGCCACAGAGGGAATGTCTTGCATTTTTCTTATGCTTTTTCCTTTTGGCTTTTGTTTACAGTGCTATGTGCCATGCATTGCTCCACTATGTGTATGTTTTAATTGCCCCACCTCAATCAAGGCACGTTTCATGTGTTATTTAACACGGCACAAATCCAAGCTGCTGTGGGCAGGTCTGTGTTGTGTTGTCTCTACTTATCCTGTCGCAGTAGTATTCTATTATTGCGGTTTTATGAAATCATCCAATATAAAAATAATGACAATTTTTAAATTTTGTTTCCCTGTTTCAGTTCCGGTTGCTCATGCAAGCGCGGTGCCAGACTGCCAGTGTCTGAAGTTGTGCCCGAAGATCATTATACTGTCAAAGTGACTGACTTCAGGATGGAGGAAGATTCACGAGACACTTTAGATATTCCAACACCCAGTCACAGTGAACATCAATATTGTGGCATGGTCCCAGCGGAATTTGCCACAACAGCACAACAAAAACCAAGGCCTTCAAGATCAGCCAGCCGCGGATCAGCAGAAGGCAACTTGGTTCCCACCATGATTGAAGTTCAGCAGGAACTAAAATCGCAGTAGAGGATTTATCGAGAAACTTGGAAACCATTGATAATACTCTGCAGAATATACCAGATGGTGTTCAAGTTCTTCGTGAACTAACTACTTCATTGCAGTCTGTCCCAAGATCAATGCAAACTCTTGCATCCTCAGTGCAGAGTATAGCTGCAATAATGCATGAAATAAATGAAAGGTAAATCATTTACTTATTAGATAAACAAAAAATTAATTTAAAAGGAAATTAATCATTTCTGGCCAAAGACTTATTGAATGTTAATCTCTCCTTCTCTGTTAGAATATAAAACACTAGGCATTTATCCTGGAACTGGCTGAGTATGGTATGTAATTATTTGGAAGTTGCCCTATTAATTTCAGAACACTCATCTTACGATACTGTGATGTGGAAGGGTCAGTATTACCTACCTACCTCTAGACTGTGATATAACAACCAACAATGCTCATATGTAGACTATAAGTCTGAAAAATAATGTTGTTTGCAGATGATACTTTAGTGTAAAGTGAAGGTGCGAGCTGTTAGGCTTGGTGAGTGACTTTAGGAGAGAGTGCAACAAACAAAATCCTAAACTGAACGTTATGGTGTTGGAAAGGAATGATGCTAGTGAATGTAAAGTGAGGCTGGATGCTGAGTACATGGAGAATGTGAGGGCCTGTCTTCAAGTCCTTTGTGTGATGAGGCTGGGCTTGGCAACACAATCATTTTTCAGTGTCAGTGTTGGAGCATGGTATCGAAGTTTTGCTGAAGCAATGATTGTGTAAACAGAAAAACTGAGTCGGTTGTGGTCTACATGATCAATGCTTCTGCAAAACTTCGATACCATGCTCCAAAACTGACGCTGAAAAATGATTGTGTTGCCAAGGCCATAGGATGGTATTTTGGAAGATGAAGTATGTGAAAGATTGCAGCAGGGAAGGAAGGTTGCTGGATCACTGGAAGCTGTGATAAAGAATATGAAATTAATTACAGAAGTGTTATGGTCACTCCATGAATGTATTGTGCTACCCACCTTAATGTATAGAAGTAAAGTGTTTGCTACCCACCCTAATGTATAGAAGTAAAGTGTGGACTATGCAAGAGGGATGCACGTCTAGGTGATACCCGTGGAAATGAGTTATCTGAGAGGAGCATGTGGATTTACATGGAAAACCGATTGACAAATGAGGAGGTGAAAGAGTGTTGTGGTGTTAATGTAGATGTTACCGAAAAGGTGAAGAGGAATAGTTTAAGGTGGTTTGGACATGTGGAGAGGATGGGGGAGTGGAGAGATGATTATTTTTTTACTCTACATGTATTTTCTTATTCTGTCATTAATTTTGATAAAATTGTATTTCTGTAAGTAAAGTGGTTCATACCTTAAAGGAATGTATTTTATGTTCCTTTTCAGTCAGTTGACTATCCAGTTTTTTATGTAACTTGTTGTTAATGCATGTAGTCTTCTAGTTAATGCAGGTAGTAACCAAAATTTGATATTCTTAAAAGGGATACAAAAATCAGAGGATATTGTTCACATTCATGGTTACCAGTTTTACTGGTATTAGCTTCAATAGGTAATCGACTAGCCTACAGCTAAAACATGGGGTGGTTACCATATAACCAGGGGTGATGAACCTACTGAGGTGCCTCAGTTAATTGGATGGATTATGTACATTGCCAAAGCATACACAGGTTTCCTCGCACCTTCCTATTGTCAGATGCTGTCTGTCGTATGAGAACATCGGTTCACTGCACGATGACCCAACATGAATGTCAGATTGCATGTGATATATTGGGTTTGTCGTCCCAAATGACTTTGGTTTTTCGACCACAGAAAACAATGAAAGAACTTTTTGGTTCTACTGGTACATTAATGAACAAAGAAAACAAGGTACACAGTGTGAGATATAGTTTAATGCCAAAACCATAACACTGATTTCAGAAAAAACATACAATCATACATACATACATAAACCTCAGCTGTTTTCCCTTCAGAGAGGGAGTATAACCAAGACAGGGCAACACAATCATCCAGTACCCACACACACACACATTTACACTCATAACTTAGATAAAACAGACAACATAACTAAACTTATATGTGAATTTAAAATTATGTGCTTAAATGCCATGAAATTCATGAACACTAACAAAACTGTTTAGCAGAAGGAAATTAATCATTAAAAATTATTTGTTTTACATCAAGTAGACCAGTAAGAAAATGAAACTCTCATCATGACAATTTCCTGTCAAAACAAGGTACAGTATAAGGTAAAACCTAATAATGACAACACTTTGGCATACTGTACAGTAGATGAAACAATATGGTCAGTCTGCAGGAAGAATGACTTATGATATCTAAGCAAAATTTGAAATAAGAATTCTGTGGAAATATGGTTGCAAAGAATGGTAGTAATGTTGAACAAAGACAAGAAGTGCTTATATGTAGGAGGAAGGTTTGATGTGGAGGTGGAGTGAAAAATGAAGCATGTTATGTGAACAGTCCTCTCTAGCAAGCTACATGAAAGCAATTTCAACTACCTCTCACCTTACTCTGTGACCATCATGGTTCAATCTTTCCTCGGCTGGATGTTGGTGAGGAATGTCTCCATGATTATCCTCTAGCAGCTCACCCAGTGGGATTCGACGCTGCACACAGTAATTATGAAGCAACATGCATGCCACTGTAATTTTGGCACACTTCTCTGGAGCATACATCAATGTTCCTCCCGAATGATGCAGGCACCTGAATCGTGACTTCAGTATTCCAAAAGTATGCTCGATAACTGATCTTGTCCTGCCATGGCTTCTGTTATACCTTTCCTCTGCTGGTGTTTGGGGGCATGCAAATGGTGTGAGAAGGTATGGCTCCAAAGGGTATCCACTGTCACCTGAAGTAGAATTGCAACATCCAACATATTACCGCTGAGGTGCTGGGAATCGAACCAAGGTCTCTCAAAGTGAGAGTCAGGCACCATAACACTTTGCCACGAACAGGTAAAAGTTAACAGTCTTTGGATGATATTTCCTGTGAACATAAAAGATTCCCTCTTCAAAGATGCATCATATTTAAACTATATAAACTTAGTAGAAAATTATCCTTTAAAATTATGACATTATCCTAACCCTCAAATAACCTTACCGATATATGACAGAAGGAAAGTAATTTGGAATGACATTTAATGAGATCTTTTTTTTTCATCAATCAACAGACGAGTTGTCAGTTCTGGGTAAACATGGCCAGTGCACTATGCCATGTACTTAAAAACTTACGGTATATGTATCGTTTAATTTAATTTATCATTTGCACTGAACAAGACGTGATAACTTTAATTCTTTGCGGCTGGAGGGAAGGAGCCGCCATGTTGGCGATGACGTCAGCATTCACACCGCAGACGACGCTCCAATCCATCACACAATACTTTACCAGTAACAGAGATGATATTTGTACCTACATGGCCACCGTAGATCCATACTACCCCCTTCAGGTATGTTGTGAAGGAATATTTTTCATGGTGTAAATGGGTGGTACCTGTTAGGTAAGTAAATTGTGGTGAAATCGACCAGAAGTAGCTTACAGCTACACCATTCCCGAGCGGTGCTTGTACCTCATGAGGTGGGAAGTGTTAAATGTATGCTGTACAGTATCAGTTGTATGAGTTTATGATGGTATTATGCTCATATTTAATATCTGACCTCTTCATTATTAGTTTTCTGAAGAAAAAAAAAACAGTTTCAGTGACTCAACTACAGTACTTCAGGGGAGTGTGAAGAAAAAAACCGAATCGGCGGTCACTTACCGAATCAACACCGAATTGGCACTTTTTAATTGGTAAGTGTTATAGATTTTATCACCATAGAGGATCATACTCACCTAATTATTCGAAATCTGGTCAAATTTTTTTATTTAATTTACCTTGTAAAAAATCCGGATTCACTGCGAAAACTGGCTAAAATTAGCGGAAGTGTTTCTCCTTTAGCTGAACAGCTTGCCTTGGCAGACTTCTGCTTTGTATAATTATTAATTTAACATACAAATGCACTTATTTGCACTTAAAATCAGTATCTGTGCAAAACAGAAGCTTGTCATGTTGGCGATTTAAAGTAGAAATACCCGCTAACCTTAGCACGTTTTCGCTCTGACTCCTAATATTCTATTAATAATTAAATAAAGCATAGTTTTTTGACTGAATTTCAGATAATTAGGTCTGTATGAACCTATATGGTGAAGAATATAATATTTTCACAACAGTAAAGACTGCATTCCAGCACTGGGAACTTCCGACGAGCAGCCAGCCACCACTGTTTTCGTTTATTGTTATTGGCTGGTATACAGAGGAATAATTTTCCTACTATGCTTTTGTCAATGCACTTACACATTGGAACGAAACATTAGCAATTATTCCTCTCATCACTGGACATTCTTCGAGGTCTGAAATAAGCACAGTGTATCCTGGCTAAACGTTAACAAAGCAGACTATGCTGCCTCAGTGTGAGTAGTGACGTCACGACCAATCACAGGCCGTTTCAGTGTTACGTGATTTTTCGGCTACTTTATTATTTTTTCATGTTTCTGCACATTTTTATTGGAAATAATGGTTGACATAGTTATTTTCTGAGTATCTTTTACCCATACAAGTATCTAACTTCAAAAAAAATTTGACCGGAATCTCGTCTATTCTCTCCTTTCAAGCAGCAAATAAGGGCAAATCAAACTTACCTAATAATACGTTTCCTCTGAACTTCCCTGCCTCAAACCGATCTCTAAGAGGGCACTGGCTACAAATGAAGGCATCATGAGTGCTTCCAGGATACCTAGCACAAAAACTAATTATTAGATTGTCACTGTTGCACACAGCTTGAACATTTAGAGTGGAAGTTTTTTCTGTTTACATAAACATACTCATTATGGACTGGTTTTTTGATTGGTATATGTGTGCCATCAATAGCACCACAGACACGGGGAAAGCCATTCTTTTCATAAAATCCATGCACTGTTCTTGTTAAATCAGCAACACTTCGGGGCATCTTTATTTCTCTTCTCCCCTTTTCATAGAGAATATTAGTCACCTGCTTTATTATTCTACTGACACTTGCTTGAGTAAGGCCAGTTGCATCCCCAATCACACTTTGAAAGCTTCCACTTGCATAGAAGCGAGAGTCACTAATAATTGGGTGTGTGTTGGGGTGGCTTGCGATCTCCTCTTCATGCGTTCAAGTTGTGGTTCTAGTTCTTGGCACATAAGCAGAATTTCCTCACGGGGAAACCTGTAATACCTGATCAAATGTTCATCACTCAAATGCAATGGATCCAATGGGTCTCTGAACCTCCTCTCTCGACGTAATTGCCGATCATGTTCATAGGCGGCCACAAGCTCCATCTTCTCTGTAGTATCACTCTCAGTGCCTTTGAATCACCTCTCTCTCCTGAGAAAAAAGATAGCACCTTTAGGGGAGGAAACTATTTCCCACATCTGCCTATGTGGATGCACTCTCAACCTAAACGGTATCCAGCACACAACGTTTTGCCCATACTATAGAGTCCTTTCACCGGTCAGTGTCCTTTACCTTTGGTTAGGCTAGGTTACTAAAGGTTTGGGTATTGTTTGTTTTTTTTAATTGCAATTTTTTTGTTTTCACTTACGGTTTTATTTAGAGCTTTAATTTTGATCATGTATTGTGGTATTGGATCGTTACTTAAGGTTTGGTTAATGAAAAAAAAATTTTAATGACTTTTTTTTTTTTTTCTTTTAAAACTTATTTTGGATCCCTTACTGAATTATCTTATAAATATATAGGTTTTATTATAGTTTAAACCCAGCAAGTACTTTCGTCTTCACCAAAGGAAAGGTCGTTAGATTAGGTTAGGGTAGGTTAGGTTTGGTTAATTCTCTTTTCTTTCTTGTATTTCACCTCTTATCATTTTTTCTCTTTCGATATCATACACTATTTCTTCTCTTTCATTATCATTAACACTCCAAGACTACATGCTGTGGGTCCCCACATCTCACTATGGCTGTTTTTGCTCAATATTAACACTAAGAGCAATTTTGACATCTCTCTCTAACACTTGCTGCTATAAAATGTCGCTTGGAAGTGCAAAAACTTACCAATAAAATCCCGTGAATTGCTTTGATAAAACTCAGGAGGGCCAGCAGCAGTTTCAGAAACTTCCACGTAGGGGACTTACAGCTCCTCCGACCCTGCTGTAAGTTACAATCCGAGATACAAACAAATATGGCCACTACAATGTTTTGAGTATGCCTTGTAAGAACCGTCTGTACGTTACAACAGAGAATTACAATCCAATATGGCGGCCCCCAGGCTTCGAGTATAAGTTGTAAGAACTTACAATGAGAGCTTACAATGTTTACATCAAGTTACAACCAACTCGGCGAGATACAATGTTGTAAGTTGTTTCGAGTATCCACCCTGAGATCCATAACAACTTTCACTGGCCCGCTCACCGATTCCACCAGAACTTCCACATTTTTCTTGCATGGAATTTCGCCAAACTTTTTGTCCAAGGGATAAAAGGCGTCCACTAAGCCACAGTGGTGAATAGCCTTAACTGTGATCAAATTAACCTCAACCCCTGTGTCTACTATGAAAGGCACGCACACATTTTGAATTTTGATGTTTACACTGAGTTTGGGTTTCCCCGTCATATTTGTCCAAGTCAGAGGCACACTGTAGAATGACATCATGAATTCAGTGTGAAAAGTAGAGTAATTTAGTAATTTGTTTTACAAATAATAAAGTCAATCAATGTATAAAACAAATTACAAGCGAAAGAATAGAGAAAAATATCTCGTACGTTTTACCTCGCAGATCGTTCGGTGAAGACTGAGGTGGAGCTACTGTTGGCCCTTATTTAAATTACTCCGTTTTCTATGAGTTTCATTTTCTGCATTAGGTTTTAAAAGATGACCATAAGAAAATAAACACCATTATTCCTTTGTAAAGTCAATAGCGACCAATCATATTGTGCATAATTTTCGAAAAGAAACAAAACATGTAGGTTAGAAATGACAATCGTAACTCGAGATTTCTCTAGGTTGGCATTCAGCCATAATTAACCTTGAAGTACTGCACAAATATTCAGTTGATACAAGTGTACATTATCTTTCATTAAGTTACAATAAGAAATACAGTGTGGTGAGGAAAAAAAAAATTCTTTTGTTGTATAAGCACTCTGTACCTTTTACAACTATAAATAATTCAATCAATCAACATGACGGAGTCAGACAATCTCAACCTTAGGACAGAACTATAAACACGGCCTAAGGAATTCAAAACACTGGCTGCAGAAACCATTGTACAGGTATGTGCATCATTCTATAACCACACCAAAAAATGTAGCAGGTAATAATAAACGTTTTGAACAATGCAGATAAACATGACCGAAAGCAGACCAAAAAAGAGAGGGAAGATCACTACTGGAAGAAGGGAAGATCACTACCAGTACTGGAAGAAACTGATGTACGTTTTTTTTTACTGAATTGGCGTTATTAAAAAAAAATGTATATGTGCTCTGTATACCCTTACAACAATGAGTATTTCAATCAGTCTACACTCACTGTGAAGTAACTTTAACCAGTCACTGGAACGAGCATTGATTGCAAACTTTCGTGTGAAAACCGAGGCAATAATAAATCATTTACCAGGTCAAACATATTCATCAGTAATGAACAGCAAGGCTTCGTATCACACAGACCTACAGCTCTGCAGTTACTAAGAGTGGTGGACACATGGATGTGATATGTTTTGACTTTATGAAGGCCTTGGACAATTTTCCACATAACCTTCCTTTGAAGATAGAAAGCTTTAGAATAGTAGCTTTTTCAGCTGATTACATAATATTTGACATGCAGAATGCAGAGAGTTTTTGTAAATGATGCATATTCTCAATGGAAACCACTGATCAGTGGCAAATGTTATTCCCTTTTTACGAAAGGCAATATAAATATCAAAGTCAACTACAGACCTGCATCATTGACAAGCATAGCTGTTAGGGTGATGGAGACACTAGAAAGTGATGCAGCACCCATAATTAGAAACGATACCTGTATATATAATTACATGATTTCAGGAGCAAGAGGATCTGTCTTGTTAATCTGCTTATTTACCTGGCTGATGTAATTAATGCAGTGGAGAGGAAAATGCGTAGATGTCAAGTACCTTGGCTGCCTTTGATAGAGTACAGTACATCAGATACCAGGGCGGCATTTAGCGCTGCAGAGGCCCTGAGCCAGCAAATGGTGGAGGCCTCTACCCTCTTGTTTGTAAGTCTGTATTATAAAAAATGTTTTAATGCATTACGAGTTTCATTTAATCAGTGATCCGTACGAACAGACTCAATGTAGTTCATACTAGAGAACCAGGTACTTTTATGCATGCAGCTTTTCCTATGGGTTTGTGATATGACGTACAAAGCAATCATTACACTGTTAGAAAAACATAATTTTACACATTTCTAGTAGAGGCAAAAATTACATTTTCGTGACCGTGGCTTTGAAAGGAAGGTTTCTTTGCATTTTCATAATCTTTAACCTTAAAATAAAGATTCTAGCCCCCATGTCCCTCACGAAACGATGGGCTAACTTTTTAAATTGCATTTTTGTGAGCATAGGGCACGCGCTTAAAAATTATCCCGACAGTAAGTCTTTTCTCGACACTGTATCAGCCTTCCCGGAAAAAAGGTTAATTACTGATTAGTAACTTACCACACCATTGTTTTGGAAAAGTTTGCAAATTTTGGAAATGTCTTATTATAGATTTTTTTTTTTTTTTTACTATGATTCTATTGTGATTTATATCATTAGATTTGTTGAAAGTTTGTATTACAAAATAGCGATTTATTTCTTTTATATTTCCCATTATATCTGCTCACCAGTAATCCTGTATTTATTGATTTTATTTCAGATTGTTGAAGAACACTCTATTGCCGGAATTCAAGTTGTGCATGGTGACAAGATTATAAATTTCAACTTTAAATAATTTCACAAAACAACTGAAAATGTCAGTTTGCTGCTGTTTATGTGGACAATCTTGCTTACCCACTGACCAAATAACAATAGGAAAATGGCAAAAAATTGAGTCAAAATCTAGAGATTGGTCCGGTCTTGATAAATTCGGTGACGTTTTTGAAACTACACAATGGTCAGCTGGTCCTCAAAATCAGTACGTGCATCAGTCATGCTACATCACGCTTTGCTCTGGCGTAAAACTTGAACAAGCCAAGAATCGACTCAAAAAAAGAGAGAAGAGTGACCAGCAGTCGAGTTTCTCAGCATCGTTTTTGGGAGCACAGTCTGGTTCTGCAGTTACCGAGGATCTGGACATTGATGAAACAGTTCCGCCAAAGCGTTTATTTTCATCAATACGTGGAGTAACCCATGATAAAACAAAATGCGTTTGGTGCATGAAAGGTGAAGACAAAAAACATCCAAATAGAAAAGGTAGTGTTTTGTCTAGAATATGCACTATTTCGGCCTGGCGATCCTTTAAGCGTCACGTTATAATGATTGATGAGGCAGAGCTCAAGGAGAGGATAGGAGAAGTTGTTGAATCAGTATCTGCTTTATCTGACCCTTTTGCAGCTGACATTAGATATCATCCAAAATGTTGGCAGCATTATGTGCAGAATTTAGGCAGGGGGTTTGAAAGTGGTGCCACAATGCATGTTCTGAGTGCTACCCTCCAGGAAGCAAGAGGAGTGTCCTTCAAGCATGTTGACAATGTTATCTTTGTTGAACATGAGATTCGCTCACTGCAATCCTTGCTTAATGATTATAAGCACATTGTCGGTGACTATGGCTATAGTGTTGGTGAAATGAAATCATCCTACTTAAAAGAACTATTGTTGAAAGAATATAAAGATTCAATAGCATTTAAAGAGAGAGAAAACAAGAACAAAAGTGAGTGGGTGTATGATGTGAGTGGAGGAGGTGATTATATTCACACTGCCATCACTTCGTACGGGATAAGCGATGATCAGCTCAGTGAAAACTTAGCACCAAGATTGGCGCAAGAAATTAAAGAGGTTTCAACTCCAATGTGGCCACCCGATCTTGAAGAGCTAGAAGAGGGGGAAGAGATATCGCCATTGGTGCTAAAACTTCTAAGTTTACTGCAAACCCCATCAAGAAAGACTGCTGATTTAAGCCCCACTACCCTCAGTCTTGCATCAATGATAACTTATCATGTGAGCAAAAAGCGTACATCTACAGTGATCAACACGGGGGTAACTGTTCATGGTATGACGAGGAGCAGAGAACTGACAGACACACTACACAAAGCTGGAGCATGCATCAGCTATGCAGATGTTCAGCTATTATACGACCACTGGACTCTACAAGATGTAGAGACTTCTTCATCATGCCCCCAAGAGATTGCTGACGCGAAACCAGCAATAGTAATCGTCGACAATGATGACTTCAAGGTGGACTCAGTGACTGGCGATGCTTCTGGAGCACACCGAACGAACGTTATGTACATTCAGCCATTAGAGGATGAAGAAAAACGGGATAAACAAGGGCCAAGAATCATTAAGAAAAATGAGATTACAACAAAGTTGAAGCAGAAATGTAGCGAAATGACTCAGGTTCGGCAGTACAAGTGCCCTATGGGCAGTTCGAGCGAGCCCCCAGTGCGTCCTAAGGTGGAAAGAGTTGAGAATTGCACAAAGGTGCAAAGAATGCGATCCGTACTACACGCTATCTGTCGAATGGATGACAAAGGTACAAGGACCTCCCCTGAGGCTCAACAAGTACCAGCATACAGTGGCTTCCAGTCTTGCTGTCAGTATCCACCACGGAAAGGCAAACCATACTATCATACTACATATCCAGAACCTCCTACCAAATCTGTACTGTATGACATTATGTTGAAGCTGACAAATGCAATGGAACAAAAAAGAATTCCATTTTCTTTCCTTGTTGGGGATATGCCAACCTACAAACTCATTCTGCAGCTCAAATCTGAATCCCCAGACAGGTTTCACAGCATCATTCCAATTATTGGAGCATTTCATCAACAAATGTCATACATGTACGCCATCTACAAAAGATTTAAGGGCTCAGGTATGGCAGATACATTAGTGGCGGCTGGTGTGATAGCAGGAGGATCTGTAGACCAAGCCTTGCGAGGAAAACACTATAGAAGGGGTCTGAGATGCATACTTCTGTGGCAAGAGGTTTTGATATACAAAAGGCTCCAAGGAATCCTTTGTAACAAAGAACTGTCTGATAACATCAAAGAAAAAATTGATGTTCTAAGGCATCCTCTAGACACTCAAACTGAAGTCCTTACAAACACTTATCAAAGTCTTGAAGAAGATGATGAGTTCAAAGAGCTAGTGGAAAAGGTTTACGAACAAACCGGGTCGGACATGGAAGACTTTTGGATTTCTTTCTTAGAAATGTCTGATCCACTCGCCCAAAACATACATGCTTGTCACTCTCAGAATGGGCCAGAGTATATCTCCTCATCATATGATATGCTACCTGGACTGCTAGCATACAACAACAAGGAGTACGCACGCTATTTGTCAGATTTCTGGGCAATGCTATCTACGTTACCAGAGACCCAAAAATCATGGTTTAACCAAAATTTTGCTCAATCAATGTCAGGTCTTCCTTATTCTTGCATGCCACTTGACATGTGGATTGAGACAACAATGAACCTAAACTCGAAGTTAAAACAAGGGTGGCTTAATCTTTTGCAAAATGAAAAGCAGTTGTTCTCAACCACAAGAAATCCTAACAATATTGCAAGAATTAAGTCTGCACTTAACAAAAGTCTCAACTGTAAGCGACGAAATAGAACACACAAGGAGTGTCAACCTGCAAGATTAAAGATGGATGAAGAAGCTGTTCAAGACTTGCTTGCATGTCTTCAAGACTTCAATGTCGACCCATTCGACACTTCAGATCCAATACTAAGATCACTCCAATCAGGCATCATTGCTCCACAAGATGTAATCGAGGACACCAAAGCCGCTCTCCCAGAAGCCAGAGACCAGATTGGGACACTTTTTGAGGAGCGGATTTTCTCAAAATCAAAAAACATTAGTGCAAGAATCGACACAAGAAAGAGGAAAAATTTTGACAGTATTAAAATTTGTGGACAATCAAGTGCACAGATGAAGATGACTGACATGGAAAGGTCAGGGTTAGCAGCAGTGTTGAGTCTTGTAGAAGGGTCGGGTGCCGTTGACCTTGAAAGAGTTTTGAGTGGAAGGGTGACCGAGGAGAGTTTGTCATTATTCATTGCCGATGGTTCCATGAGAAAAACAGCAAAAAGCAAGCTTCTTGATTACTTCAGCCTTGAACCAACATCAGCCACCCTAGATGACTATGTCAGCATCATTGACATGGGCATGATCTGGAGACTTGCATCCCCAACAGCAGAAGACCGAGAGGCTAAGAGACGGGATGGGGATTGTTATAGATGGATTCACTATCTCACAAAAATACATGACCTAATCATATCTAGACATCCCCGTGCCACCACCATTATTCTGGTGAATGACAGATATGATTTATCCCACTCAATCAAAGATGATGAGCATGACCGCCGAATCGCTAAACACGGGAGACAGCCAAAGAAATATCCAAAGCTCCAAGAAAAATTCCCGAATCAAAGTGACCTTCAGTCTTTCATGACAAATGAAAGTAACAAAAGGAGACTGCAAATCATGATAAAAGATTTCTTGTCGCAAAGTGAAGTCAGAAAAAAGTTCTTGTACTGTGAAGGCGGCAATGCAACATTCCTAGAATTGAATGAGGAAAAAGAAGACTTTGCATTTTCCCATGCAGAGGCAGACACAATGATATTTTCTGCATATGCCAAGCTGCGCAGCAATGGCATCACAGCACCTGTCATTGTTGACAGTGAAGACACGGATGTCTATGTTCTAGCAGCGTTTGTTTCTCATGATATCCAAGGTGAACTATACATAAAGCGAAAGAGAGCTCACATCAGCTGTCGAAACATGCTTGAGCCAGAAATTGCAAAGGTCATCATAGCTGCTCACATCATCACAGGCAGCGATCACACTTCTGGCTTTTACGGTCATGGCAAAAAATCAGTCATGAAGAAGCTTTTTGAAGACCCTGAAGCCCGAGAACTTTTGGTGAATGTAGGAAAGTGTTTAATCTGGACGATGACACTAAAAGGGAAAAGGAAACATTTGTGTTGACCAAAATATATGGAGAAAGTGCTGGCATCTCATGTGGACAAGCAAGGGCATCAAAGTGGAGGAAACAAAAGAGGAAAAGTACCGTCACTCTTCCACCTGACCAGGATTCGCTATCAAACCATTTACAGAGAACCAACTACATCACTTACTGTCAGATACATTTCAGAAACAAAGACCACCCATCTCCTATTTCCCATGGTTGGGAACTAAGGAGTGGGAGGTGTCGACCAATTCGTCACACCCTTCCACCTCTGATACAGCAAGCTCAGTGTGCTGCTAGAGAAGACAGGGATCCTCAGAGAAGACGAACAGATTGTGATGGCGAGGAAAGTGGCAGTGAAACTGATGATGGCCAAAGTGAGTTTGGACAGTCAACTGACTCAGATGAGGATATTTAGGTGAATCTTGCCTTTCGTGTGACTTGTTAATAATAAGTACATATTCACCTATAAATGTAAATATTTATTTGAACTTTTTATAATGTAATATGTCTGAAATTAATTGCAATATGGCCTGTGTTCAAGATCAAGTAATCTTGGAAATATAACACATGTAAGCACTCACACACACACACACACACACACACACACACACACACACACAAATCAATTGTATATTTTGCTTCTTTATGACAGATGATTTCATTTGACACCGGTTTCGACCTGATCAGATGCCTTTGATGAAAAAATGCAAAAACGATGTTATAATCCAAATATGACGTTACATCTCAATATCATATATTCATAAGTCAGTAAAAATGTAATTTTCAACATTAATTTATCCTTGGCTTTAATTTGAGTCATAATTTAAAAGAAATATGTGATATTTTGTTTTTGCCTTTTTTGCTTATCATTGAATGTCAGCCATCTTGGAATTTCTCCTCTACCAGAGTTAGCCCACCATTTTGAGAGGGACATGGGGGCTAAAATGTTTAATTAACATCTAAAGATCATGAAAATATAATAAAACCTTCCTTTCAAAGCCACGGTCACGGGACATTTTTATTTGACCCTACTATTCGTATCACCTTGTACTTTCTACAGACTTACCTACATAGAGAAAATTTGTAGCCAAGTCTTTGAAGAATCTTATTTCTTAAAAGCTTTTTTTTTTTTTTTTTTTTTTTTTTTTTTTTTGAGGACCACTGATACCCAATGAACTTAGTTTCATACGTCCAGAATGGTTGACAGTCATGCAGTGCTAAAGTCAAATAGTATCACATCAACAACACATCCAGACAGTTGCCAAAAAGTTACATCATTGTCCACGAGCAAACAGGCAATCATGAACAGTTCTACCCTGCCTAAATCAAAACTGGTTTTCAGAGAAGAGTACATTAAATTCAATGTTCGTTTACAGCACTGGTGATGCTTCTCTCTTCATTATCTGACAAACATGGAAGAGGGAAATAACCATGCTAGGGCAAAACTATACGGTAGCTCAGTGTTGACTCCATCAGGTACAGTACATACGGTATTAATGTTTACAGCCAGCAGAGCGAATATCTTATCGACATCAACTGGCAACAAATGCTTTATACTCAGAATAATGAAACAAAAAAAACTGAAATACACCAGGAAAGGTGATGTCCTGTGCTATAACATACCCTGATATACACAAAAAAAATAATCAACAGTGATCTTCCATGGGTAGAGTCTCCCTATTAAGTCACCGCTGTCCAACTTCTGGGGACCAGCTGTTAGTGCAACTGCGTTCTTCTCTTTTATGTATGTATGATGTGGCTTAGAGGAAGACTGAATTTTGTTAAGCACTTCATATTCAATTGTTAAAATGTATAACAATGGTTGTGGTACCTTTTTTGACGGGAGATATAGTATGTAAGCCAGAGCCTGTCAAGGTTCTGCAAAAGTACCGTGGATTCCTCTTCAGCCCTTCCATCACTGCCAAGCAGGTTTAAGTGCTATAGGAGGAGAATGGTTTAATCATTTACTTTTTTTTTCTACTTTCAAAACTTGACCAATCTGATTAACCTGAGATTCTTGTGTGTGTGTGTGTGTGTGTGTGTGTGTGTGTGTGTGTGTATATATATATATATATATATATATATATATATATATATATATATCAGTAATTGTCTTTATAAATATGACAAAAACAATCATATACATAATATTGCCCGTAAAAGGGGGAGGTGGTGGTGATGGAGCTCTGGTTTCCTTGTTCACTGCAATATACTTCGAAGATATGACCATGACACCATTGTGCAATCATCTTAGGAATTATTAGTTTTAAGGAAATGACAAAATTCGATATAAGGAAGTACTGTCTCTGCAGTCGAATAGTGAGCAAATTGAATGACCTCTCATCACACACAGTGCAGTCAAATACTGTATGGATATGATTTTAAAAAGAAACTTAACAAACAATGGAGAGACAGGCACAGATACATATGGGTAAGTACAGTATAAAGATTCCATTAAATACGTCAATCCAAACTTCACCATTAAAACAGATATCAACCTGTAAATCGAAAACTTAAATGAGCTGGACACACAGGTTAAAATCCTCTTCCAGAAGTTCGCTTGTCAGTAGCTTCTGAGCATCTGTGAGTACAATTTAATGTCATGTTGTACTAGGGGTATACAACTCAGTCCACAACACAGCCTAGTTTGCTGTGGACTGCCATACCTGTGGATTTGTGGTACCCTTTACTTTTGAACCCATCTTTATTATAGCTTGGCTGACTGATATGGGGTCATTAACCAGGTGAATTCAGGATGAGAACAGAAGAATCAAATCACATTAAAAAAGAAAGAAAAAAAAAAAAGGATTCATGAAAAAAAGTATGGGGTGAAACTAATGATTCAGATAATGTTTCCAACTGGAACCTTTTAATCCCATTTCTTGACGAGAGTTTATGGAGTCACACACAAACAGAAAACACTAACAAATTTGCTCCAGTGACAACGAAGACACAGGCGAACCCCACCGTCTCCCCCCAGAAAAAGTGGGGTGAGTGAAAAATACACAAGGAGAGATGACCCCTCAAAATTGGTGCCCGAGAAACATTAGAAGAGCCATGACTCCCACCAAAAACAAGGTGCCAGATACGCCATGGAGTGACATGACCTCGCAAAAACCATGATGCCAGATACAGAAGACAAATGTGCAAGTAGGGGGAAATATGTGGCGGGTTAAGCATATCCTTCTATGTAGGTGATCCATTTTCCACTAAAAACCACAAGCAGACAGTGAATACAAAATAGTCAACATCAGGAAGGTGTCAGGAGTGAGGCTAACACCACAAATAGCAAGCAAACTTCAAGGAATTGTCACAAGTGAATTAAGAACTGTAAGTAGTAACTAAGAGAAGAAAAATGTCATGATCTGTCGTCATCAAAAGTCTGGGATTCACCCCGATCCAGAAAAGCTGGATTTCCATCTGATCCAGTGACACCTGGCTTTGAAAGCAAGACCCGGGGTAAAAGGAAATGTCTAACCCTTAATACCACTTACACCCAACAAAATATATTCACCAGGAAACAAATGAAAGTCTACATTGAGGGTCTTGCCCTCAACTTGGACAGGAACATTCCTAACGCAGGAAACCACTTGATACAACTCTTGGCTGAAGGGGAAGTACCGCGGTATGGGCGGCTCTACAACATCTACCTTCAGGCCAAGTCTCCTGGCCTCATTTATTGGTAGTAAATTGAAGTAGGCACCAGTATCGATCTTCACATCTCGAAACACTTTATCATTAATTCTGACTTTTTCTAAACCGACGGATACTGAATTCGGGTTTCACCTCCGGCACCCTGAATGTCAACACTGGGCAAGACTCACGGGTGTTTAAACTACAACTGCACGACTTTAAAAAACTCATTCCTAAAACTGCATAGGGCGCATCAACCCGCCCATCTGCCATCAGATCCATAACAACTTTCACTGGCCCGCTCACCAATTCCACCAGAACTTCCACATTTTTCTTGCATGGAATTTCGCCAAACTTTTTGTCCAAGGGATAAAAGGCGTCCACTAAGCCATAGTGGTGAATAGCCTTAACTGTGATCAAATTAACCTCAGCCCCTGTGTCTACTATGAAAGGTACGCACACATTTTGAATCTTCATATCCTTAGTTAGGAAAAACTGGGTCCACGTGGAGTCAAGGATGTCTGGCGCTTCGAATGTCCCGCTCTGAATTGCCAGAAAATAGCATTAGAGCAGTGTGGGGGTGTTTGGAGTCAGTGACCATCTGTCTTTCGCGGGGAAGTCGCACATTGTTGCTCCTGTTGCTTATGGATGAATTGTAAGTACTGCTGACGCCACCTGGACCCATGTTGCTAATGTATGCTATGGAAGTTACATGTAAATAAAAGTTAATGTCCGCCATTTAAATCATTTATTATGTAAATAAACAATAGTTTAGTGACTTTTGAAGACTTACCTGGTTGAGTAGGGTGTGATGCATAAATGAAACACTACTAGAACATGTTACAAGAAGGAAATTATTTTATTGCGTATTTTTTTACTGCAGGGAGACATTAGGTGTAGACAATGGCTAGTAACAAACCTCTGACGGACGAGGAGATCCATTTGGTGCTTGACTCAATTGAAGTAGGTTACCTTAGTCAATTTGTGACTGAAAATGATGAGTGGGAGCAAGAGGGAGAGCAAAAGACGACATCTGGGGCCCCTATCACTCATGCCTCTCAGACTGCCGCCATCAACACCCACCACTCTCCCTCCGCGTCCGGCTTGGTCGAAGCCAAGCGAGCTACTGGTCCTTCATTCCCTCCCTCACCCATTGCTGAAGTTGAGCAGGAACTGCTAATAGAATGTTATGATGCTAGCGGTTCACCTAAGGTTACTGTTACGCCACAAAAGGAATTCCCGCATGTTTGTGATGAAAAATCGCAGGTTCAATAATTGGTCTTTTTCATTTGTTCCAGGCACCTGAATTTTTTTGCTGTGGGGGGTTATTTTGGCGTTTCTGGTGGCCAGTAACCCTTCAATAATGCTGATCAAGCTGTGTTTTCTTCCTACGGCAGTTTTTTCCTACATATTTTGGTATATGCCCAGGGGCACTCATTTTTACTACATTTTTTTTTCATTAATATTTTTTGTTTTCTTTTATTATTCTATTTCATTACTTTTCCTTATTTTTTTTACAGAAGAGACTCTATTTTTTAATTTTGTACCTGTGTGGCTAAATAAAAGTACTTTTTTCTATTTTTTATTAATATTTTGCTGTAGTGACTTCACATGGACCCAGGTTTCCTATCGCATCATAAAGAAACAACCTTTCCTATCTAGGGATATTAACACTGAGTTTGGGTTTCCCCGTCAAATTTGTCCAAGTCAGAGGCACACTGTACAATGACATCATGAATCCAGTGTGAAAAGTAGAGTAATTTAGTAATTTGTTTTACAAATAATAAAGTCAATGTATAAAACAAATTACAAGCGAAAGAATAGAGAAAAATTTCTCGTAAGCTTTACCTCACAGATCATTCGGTGAAGACTGAGGTGGAGCTACTCTTGGCCCTGATTTAAATTACTCCGTTTTCTATAAGTTTCGTTTTCGCATTAGGTTTTAAAAGTTGACCATAAGAAAATAAACACCATTATTCCTTTGTAAAGTCAATAGCGACCAAACATATTGTGCATAATTTTCGAAAAGAAACAAAACATTTAGGCTGGAAATGACAATCGTAACTCGAGATTTCTCTAGGGTGGCATTCAGCCATAATTAACCTTGAAGTACTGCACAAATATTCAGTTGATACAGGTGTTCATTATCTTTCATTAACTTACAATAAGAAATACAGTGTGATGAGAAAAAAAAAATTCTTTTGTTGTATAAGCACTCTGTACCTTTTACAACTATAAATAATTCAATCAATCAACATGACGGAGTCAGACAATCTCAACCTTAGGACAGAACTATAAACACGGCCTAAGGAATTCAAAACACTGGCTGCAGAAACCATTGTACAGGTATGTGCATCATTCTATAACCACACCAAAAAATGTAGCAGGTAATAATAAACGTTTTGAACAATGCAGATAAACATGACCGAAAGCGGACCAAAAAAGAGAGGTAAGATCACTACTGGAAGAAGGGACGATCATTACCATTACTGGAAGAAACTGATGTACGTTTTTTTTACTGAATTGGTTTCATTAAAAGAAAAAATGTATATGTGCTCTGTATACCCTTCCATCAATGAGCATTTCAATCAGCAGTCACTGTGAAGTAACTTTAACCAGTCACTGGAACGAGCATCGATTGCAAACTTTCGTGTGAAAACCGAGGCAATAATAAATCATTTTCCAAGTCAAACATATTCATCAGTAATGAACAGCAAGGCTTCGTATCACACAGACCTACAGCTCTGCAGTTACTAAGAGTGGTGGACACATGGATGTGATATGTTTTGACTTTATGAAGGCCTTGGACAATTTTCCACATAACCTTCCTTTGAAGATAGAAAGCTTTCGAATAGTAGCTTTTTCAGCTGATTACATAATATTTGACATGCAGAATGCAGAGAGTTTTTGTAAATGATGCATATTCTCAATGGAAACCACTGATCAGTGGCAAATGTTATTCCCTTTTTACGAAAGACAATATAAATATCAAAGTCAACTACAGACCTGCATCATTGACAAGCATAGCAGTTAGGGTGATGGAGACACTAGAAAGTGATGCAGCACCCATAATTAGAAACGATACCTGTATATATAATTACATGATTTCAGGAGCAAGAGGATCTGTCTTGTTAATCTGCTTATTTACCTGGCTGATGTAATTAATGCAGTGGAGAGGAAAATGCGTAGAGGTCAAGTACCTTGGCTGCCTTTGATAGAGTACAGCACATCAGATACCAGGGCGGCATTTAGCGCTGCAGAGGCCCTGAGCCAGCAAATGGTGGAGGCCTCTACCCTCTTGTTTGTAAGTCTGTATTATAAAAAATGTTTTAATGCATTACGAGTTTCATTTAATCAGTGATCCGTACGAACAGACTCAATGTAGTTCATACTAGAGACACAGGTAATTTCATGCATGTAGCTTTTACTATGGGTTTGTGATATGATGTACAAAGCAATCATTACACTGTTAGAAAAATACGAGTATAATTTTACACATTTCGTATCACCTTGTACTTTCTACAGACTTACCTACATGGAGAAAATTTGTAGCCAAGTCTTTGAAGAATCTTATTTCTTAAAGCATTTTTTTTTTTTTTTTTTTTTTTTGAGGACCACTGATACCCAATGAACTTAGTTTCATACGTCCAGAATGGTTGACAGTCATTCAATGCTAAAGTCAAATAGTATCACATCAACAACACATCCAGACAGTTGCCAAAAAGTTACATCATTGTCCACGAGCAAACAGCCAATCATGAACAGTTCTACCCTGCCTAAATCAAAACTGGTTTTCAGAGAAGAGTACATTAAAGCCAATGTTCGTTTACAGTACTGGTGATGCTTCTCTCTTCAGTATCTGACAAACATGGAAGAGGGAAATAACCATGCTAGGGCAAAACTATACGGTAGCTCAGTGTTGACTCCATCAGGTACAGTACATACGGTATTAATGTTTACAGCCAGCAGAGCGAATATCTTATCGACATCAACTGGCAACAAAGGCTTTTTACTCAGAATAATGAAAAAAAAAAAAAAACTGAAATACGTCAGGAAAGGTGATGTCCTGTGGTATAACATACCCTGATATACACTGAAAAATAATCAACAGTGATCTTCCATGGGTAGAGTCTCCATATTAGGTCACCGCTGTCCAACTTCTGAGGACCAACTGTCAGAGCAACTGGGTTCTTCTCTCTTATGTATGCATGATGTGGCTTAGAGGAAGACTAAATTTTGTTAAGCACTTCATATTCAATTGTTAAAATGTATAACAATGGTTGTGGTACCTTTTTTGACGGGAGATATAGTATGTAAGCCAGAGCCTGTGAAGGTTCTGCAAAAGTACCGTGGATTCCTCTTCAGCCCTTCCATCACTGCCAAGCAGGTTTAAGTGCTATAGGAGCAGAACGGTTTAATCATTTTTTTTTTTTCTACTTTCAAAACTTGAGCAATCTGATTAACCTGAGATTCTTGTATATATAAATAAATATATATATGTATGTATATACGTATCACCAGTAATTTTCTTTATAAATATGACAAAAACAATCATATACATAATATTGCCCGTAAAAGGGGGAGGTGGTGGTGATGGAGCTCTGGTTTCCTTGTTCACTGCAATATACTTCCAAGATATGACCATGACACCACTGTGCAATCATCTTAGGAATTATTAGTTTTAAAGAAATGACAAAATTCGATATAGGGAAGTACTGTCTCTGCAGTCGAATAGTGAGCAAATTGAATGACCTCTCATCACACACAGTGCAGTCAAATACTGTATGGATATGATTTTAAAAAGAAACTTAACAAACAATGGAGAGACAGGCACAGATACATATGGGTAACTACAGTATAAAGATTCCATTAAATACGTCAATCCAAACTTCACCATTAAAATAGATATCAACCTGTAAATCGAAAACTTAAATGAGCTGGACACACAGATTGAAATCCTCTTCCAGAAGTTCGCTTGTCAATTGCTTCTGAGCATCTGTGAGTACAATTTAATGTTATGTTGTACTAGGGGTATACAACTGAGTTCACAACACAGCCTAGTTTGCTGTGGACCGCCATACCTGTGGATTTGTGGTACCCTTTACTTTTGAACCCATCCTTATTATAGCCTGGCTGATTGATATGGGGTCATTAACCACGTGAATTCAGGATGAGGAGAACATAAGAATCAAATTAAAAAAAAAAAAAAAAAAAGGATTCATGAAAAAAAGTATGGGGTGAAACTAATGATTCAGATAATGTTTCCAACTGGAACCTTTTAATCCCATTTCTTGACGAGAGTTTATGGAGTCACACACAAACAGAAAACACTAACAAAATTGCTCCAGTGACAATGAAGACACAGGCGAACCCCACCGTCTTCCCCCAGAAAAAGTGGGGTGGGTGAAAAATACACAAGGAGAGATGACCCCTCAAAAATGGTGCCCGTGAAACATTAGGAGAGCCATGACTCCCACCAAAAACAAGGTGCCAGATACGCCATGGAGTGACATGACCTCGCAAAAACCATGATGCCAGATACAGAAGTCAAATGTGCAAGTAGGGGGAAATATGTGGCGGGTTAAGCGTATCCTTCTATGTAGGTGATCCATTTTCCACTAAAAACCACAAGCAGACAGTGAATATAAAATAGTCAACATCAGGAAGGTGTCAGCAGTGAGGCTAACACCACAAATAGCAAGCAAACTTCAAGGAATTGTCACAAGTGAGTTAAAAACTGTAAGTAGTAACTAAGAGAAGAAAAATGTCATGATCTGTCGTCATCAAAAGTTTGGGATTCACCCCGATCCAGAAAAGCTGGATTTCCATCTGATCCAGTGACACCTGGCTCTGAAAGCAAGACCCGGGGTAAAAGAAAATACCTGATCCTTAATACCACTTACACCCAACAAAATATATTCGCCAGGAAACAAATGAAAGTCGACATTGAGGGTCTTGCCCTCAACTTGGACAGGAACATTCCTAACGCAGGAAACCACTTGATACAACTCTTGGCTGAAGGGGAAGTACCGCGGTATGGGCGGCTCTACAACATCTACCTTCAGGCCAAGTCTCCTGGCCTCATTTATTGGTAGTAAATTGAAGTTGGCACCAGTATCGATCTTCACATCTCGAAACACTTTATCATTAATTCTGACTGTTTTTCTAAACCGACGGATACTGAATTCGGGTTTCACCTCCGGCACCCTGAATGTCAACACTGGGCGAGACTCACAGGTATTTAAACTACAACTGCACGACTTTAAAAAACTCATTCCTAAAACTGCATAGGGCGCATCAACCCGCCCATCTGCCATCAGATCCATAACAACTTTCACTGGCCCGCTCACCGATTCCACCAGAACTTCCACATTTTTCTTGCATGGAATTTCGCCAAACTTTTTGTCCATGGGATAAAAGGCGTCCACTAAGCCATAGTGGTGAATAGCCTTAACTGTGATCAAATTAACCTCAGCCCCTGTGTCTACTATGAAAGGTACGCACACATTTTGAATTTTGATGTTTACACTGAGTTTGGGTTTCCCCGTCAAATTTGTCCAAGTCAGAGGCACACTGTAGAATGACGTCATGAATCCAGTGTGAAAAGTAGAGTAATTTAGTAATTTGTATAAAACAAATTACAAGCGAAAGAATAGATAAAAATTTCTCGTACGTTTTACCTCACAGATCGTTCGGTGAAGACTGAGGTGGCGCAACTGTTGTTGTTGTTGTTTGGATATTCTCCCCACAGCATGGTGGGGAACGAGCAAACAGAGAGCCCGTCAGGGAGAAGGAGAACAAAAAGCACAGAGCAGAAAAAAAAATAAATAAATAAAAAGCGGGGACAAACGAGCGTAAAGGAGCAGAGGGCAGTCACGAACTACAAAAACTGAAGCAGGATGGCAGAAATCAAGGCAACTCATCGGAATCGTCGATGTCGGTGTAGTCTGAGTCCCGATCGAGATCTTCGTAAAGCGGCAAATCCCCTGAGTCTCGTAGGCTAGATGGGCAGCCTAGATCATTGCTCCCCCTCATCTTCTCTATGGCTTTAACGAAGCCACGCTCGAGTTCAGCCTCTAGGAACTCACGAGCAGCTGCAGGATCGACAGCAGCTGTCTCAGCAAGATGAGGAGGCAAGATCGCAACGAGCTCAGGGCGAAGAGAAGAGTGATCACGGACAGGCTCAGGTGGAGATAGCGAGGCCACGGGCACAGCAGCAGGCGTGAGGGCCACACCCTCAGCAGCAGATGGAGAGTCCTGGGAGGAAGGGCCCTTGTCATAAAAGACTTTGTAGTTACTTGTAGTGGAGTTATATATATATATATTAGACTTGTGGACGAGCGGTTGTTATACTTGAGTAGCTTTGTAAGTAGATAATCTTCTTTCCCATTTGTCGTGCAATGACAGGAGAGGTAAAGAATAGTATGAGACTATTTTTATTTGTCTTGGAATTATTAACAAGTCTCTCTCACAGAGCGAAGTATAGAGTCCCGCTAGCTATCTCCCTATCTCGCTCTCTCTCCCTCCATGTTGCTAAGCCCTTCTCCCTGCGACCTGTCTGTTCTATGGCTAGCTTCCTTCTGAGCTCTCTTTCCTAAATTCTGGTGAAACAGGAGACGTATCACGTGTGTTCCTTGTGATTGGAAAGTTCTAGAAGCCTGTGTGTGAGTATGTGTGTATGTGTGTTCACCTGGTGATCGCTGACCAACTAACTGCATCATCACCTGACTCCTACTTCCTAGTCTGTCGTCAGCTTTTCCTCAGTGTAACTTGCAAGATCATTTCCCATTCCCAGGCTCGCATAGAGCTGTCTATCTATCTATTTATCTATCTATTATGATTTGTAATTATAATATGGAGTCCTATTATATGCTCGGTCATGCGAAAATGGCGTACCATTGACAGTTAATAGTTATAACATATTAATACATATTATATACACATTATAATGAACTTATAAGCTAATTAAGTGAAATACATAATATTGTAAAAGTAACATAATTGTATGAATATTGTATTCATATAATATTCATAGTAAATAGCAATTATCCAGTAATATTACATTTTAAACAAGTTGTATACATTTTGTGAGATGTGTATGTATAACAGACATACGCATATAATTGTGCAGTGGTAATACTGCTAGGTTATACATTACATATTGAGTTATCACTTTAGTAATGTCTAATATTTCACCTAACTTGTATGATGATACTGGTAATACAGAATTGTGCTATAGTTGTATGACTTATAATATTGTACTAACATTGTGGTAATACATAATTGTAACATTTTATGAATTGTTACAAAATATTGTGGTAATGCATAATTGTGTTGGCCTTATAATTGTAGTTACATTTTGTTAATGCAACTTTTACATAAGTGTCTTGGCCTTACAATTGTAGTTAAAGTTACATAAAAGTTACATCTTGTTAATGCAACTGTTAATTGGCAAAGTGTAACATACTGCAATCGTTTGTCATTACATAATTGTTACATATCGTTTGTAGTTACATAATTGTAGTTAAAGTTACATAAAAGTTACATCTTGTTAATGCAACTGTTACATAAATGGAGTTATTGTTTGTAGTTACATAATTGTAGCAAGTGTAACATAATGCAATCGTTTGTCGTTACATAATTGTTACATATCGTTTGTAGTTACAAAATTGTAATAAGTGTAACATAATGCAATCGTTTGTCGTTACATAATTATAATATGGAGTCACATAATTGTTACATATCGTTTGTAGTTACATAATTGTTACATATCGTTTGTAGTTACATAATTGTAGCGAGTGTAACATAATGCAATCGTTTGTCGTTACATAATTGTAATAATTGCAGTCCTGACATATGAATCCGGTCATGCTGCGGTCGATGATAGTGATGATATGACATGCCACTGGCTCGTGGAGACAACAATTTGCTTTTTGTTTCACTTATAGAAGAAGTTTATGTGGTATTTTGGCATTTGTAGTAACACTTACACTTATTTTCATTTGTTTGTTATGTGATCTTACTCTATTTCTCTCTTTTTTCTTTCTTACTTTTTCTTTCTTTTCTTTTTTTTTTTTTTTTTGGTACGTATTGATTTTCTATAGTTTGTTTTTCTTCGCTTGTGTACGCTTTTTCTATGTTGTTCATGGTTGCATAATTACTGGCTAATTTCCTTGGGATACTTTTTTAAAGTTTAGTTTATATTGCACAGGTATTACTGAAAATGATATTATATAGCCCCATATTTTGTTATTTTATATAAAAAATATATACACTATATACAGTATTAACTATATACACTGACTTGTTGTTCACTTGTACCTATCGTGGGCAATATATGTGTCAGCACTGTCTGGAAATCTTTGTCTTCACGATTGTGTTGAAGATGTTCATTCTTGCTAACGTCATTTGTGTTGGCCATTTTTTTTTTCTGGTTTTCCTTAGAATTTAATTTATATGTTTCCAATAGGTAGCTTTAATTAATAAATGTTTAATACAGTTCTTTTAATCGCTCACTGAGTAACTGTGATGGTATATTTTCTTGATCACTTTGTAGATATAATAATGTATAGCTGTATGTATGAAACACATATTTTATGTAGGTATAAATGGTAACACTCGTTGGTAGTAAATAAATGGTATAATAAATGAATGAATATATACACTGTAGAATATTTATTGTTGGTGATTATTTAGTGTTTGAGTTATGCAGATAACTGTAGTAAGTATGGGTATTTAAGCTGTAACTATACAGCACGTTTTATATGTTTGTGCAGAAGCTTATTGTCTATCACTGTGTATTGTATAAATGAAGTAACTATGTAACTCACTAATTTTTACCGTGGTGGGAATGGTGTGAGTGGTGGTCCAGGTGGCGAGTTGACTGACGTGGCGTCTTTTCAGCAAGCACGCATGATGACGTCGACTTCCCACACTGGTAGCTGTGGTGAGTGAATGAGTAGCGATGAGTAACTTGAGTGAAGACGAGTGAGTAAGATGAGTTATGAATCGTGTCTCACTCTTCGTTTGTTTGTTCCGTTTTTCTTCCTCGAGGTATTCGTGGTCCTTTTTTCTTGTGATTTACTCGTTGTAGGATGAAGACTGCCGCTATTTGTAGGTGCGTGTAGAAGATTATACAGACGACTCGTAGAGTTGTTACTTGTAGTTGATTCTAGATGGTAGTAGTTCGTTGGTTCGTCGTAGAAATTTCAAGATTGTTTGTATCAGTACTTTGTTAAACTACTGGCAAGACGTCGTGTGATCACTTCTACATCAGCGTGATGATCGTGGAGACGGAGGGGGCTGGTTGGAGAGAATACTATCAGGAGCTAGTTGTGAGTTGTTGGTTGTGAGAGGTATTTTTTTTGTTTTCAGTCTTGATATTTTGTAGGAATTCACTGTTGATTCGTAGACGAGGTTCTTATAAGTTCGCTGCCACCAAATGTCATAAAAGACTTTGTAGTTACTTGTAGTGGAGTTATATATATATTAGACTTGTGGACGAGCGGTTGTTATACTTGAGTAGCTTTGTAAGTAGATAATCTTCTTTCCCATTTGTCGTGCAATGACAGGAGAGGTAAAGAATAGTATGGGACTATTTTTATTTGTCTTGGAAATATTAACAAGTCTCTCTCACAGAGCGAAGTATAAAGTAGAGTCCCGCTAGCTATCTCCCTATCTCGCTCTCTCTCTCTCTCCATGTTGCTAAGCCCTTCTCCCTGCGACCTGTCTGTTCTATGGCTAGCTTCCTTCTGAGCTCTCTTTCCTAAATTCTGGTGAAACAGGAGACGTATCACGTGTGTTCCTTGTGATTGGAAAGTTCTAGAAGCCTGTGTGTGAGTATGTGTATATGTGTGTTCACCTGGTGATCGCTGACCAACTAACTGCATCATCTCCTGACTCCTACTTCCTAGTCTGTCGTCAGCTTTTCCTCAGTGTAACTTGCAAGATCATTTCCCATTCCCAGGCTCGCATAGAGCTGTCTATCTTATCTATTTATCTATCTACCTATTATGATTTGTAATTATAATATGGAGTCCTAATACCCTGACGATCCAAGGAATCGGCTGGATCAGGTGAGGCAGCCCTGTCTCCTGCAACTGCGGTAGGCAAGGGGTGTACCTCAGCAGAAACGGTAAAGGTGTCGAGTTCCATAGCCGTGGTCGGATCCGGGTCGGTGATCGGAGGGCCAGTCAAGCCAGTCGCCCTGTTGATGGGGCCATCCAATCGCAACCTTTTCCGCGGTGTAGTGCGAGGCCGAGGTGGACGTGGCCGTGGCCGTGACTGCGGCCGCTGGGGACGACGCTCCTGACGAAAGACGAAATGTGGATCGCCGGCAAAGCTCCGAGGGATGTCAAGGCTCGGTAGCCCGTTCTCCTCGAAAATCTGAGGGAGGAGAATGCGCAAAACAGCCTTGTCACCCCCACTAAAAGCCTGGGCTGTAGCGACACACATCGAAACAAGGAGATTCGTCTCCCCAGAACACCCAGGACTGCGAGGCCGACGTCTCTGGGCCGTAGGGCGCCGCCGTGCATGGGCAGAGCCCTGCAAAGCAACACCCCCAGGCCCAGTGACATCACTAGCCTCAGGACCCTTAGGAGACTGACGGAGACGAAACTCTACTGTCACACCCTCGCCAAGAGAACGCCGAAAGTGTCGGGGATTTGGTGCAATGATCCCAAGTCTGTGTACGAAAACATCAACACCGGTGTCCCGGCGCCTGATGAACCCGTACCCAGACTTCACATTGAACCAAACCACCACACCCACGATCTTACTGGCTCCCGGCGGCTTCGAGCTACTGCGAGATGCCCCCCTTAACGGGTCGTAGGCGTGACCAGTGGAAACGGGAGCTCGAACTTCAGGCATCGAGACGTCTGCCTGGGGCGAGAGCTGCACTGGGAATGTGGAGCTTAGTTTGTCCCTTATTTAAATTACTCCGTTTTCTATGAGTTTCGTTTTCTGCATTAGGTTTTAAAAGATGACCATAAGAAAATAAACACCATTATTCTTTTGTAAAGTCAATAGCGACGAATCATATTGTGCATAATTTTCGAAAGAAACAAAATACGTAGGCTGGAAATGTCAATCGTAGCTCGAGATTTCTCTAGGGTGGCATTCAGCCATAATTAGCCTTGAAGTACTGCACAAATATTCAGTTGATTCAGGTGTACATTATCTTTCATTAAGTTACAATAAGAAATACAGTGTGGTGAGAAAAAAAAAAACATTTCTTTTGTTGTATAAGCACTCTGTACCTTTTACAACTATAAATAATTCAATCAGTCAACATGACGGAGTCAGACAATCTCAACCTTAGGACAGAACTATAAACACGGCCTAAGGAATTCAAAACACTGGCTGCAGAAACCATTGTACAGGTATGTGCATCATTCTATAACCACACAAAAAAAAAATGTAGCAGGTAATAATAAACGTTTTGAACAATGCAGATAAACATGACCGAAAGCGGACCAAAAAAACAGAGGGAAGATCACTACTGGAAGAAGGGAAGATCACTATCAGTACTGGAAGAAACTGATGTACGTTTCTTTTACTGAATTGATGTCATAAAAAAAAAAATGTATATGTGCTCTGTATACCCTTACAACAATGAGCATTTCAATCAGTCTACACTCACTGCGAAGTAACTTTAACCAGTCATTGGAACGAGCATTGATTGCAAACTTTCGTGTGAAAACCGAGGCAATAATAAATCATTTTCCAGGTCAAACATATTCATCAGTAATGAACAGCAAGGCTTCGTATCACACAGACCTACAGCTCTGCAGTTACTAAGAGTGGTGGACACATGGATGTGATATGTTTTGACTTTATGAAGGCCTTGGACAATTTTCCACATAACCTTTCTTTGAAGATAGAAAGCTTTAGAATAGGAGCTTTTTCAGCTGATTACATAATATTTGACATGCAGAATGCAGAGAGTTTTTGTAAATGATGCATATTCTCAATGGAAACCACTGATCAGTGGCAAATGTTATTCCCTTTTTACGAAAGACAATATAAATATCAAAGTCAACTACAGACCTGCATCATTGACAACCATAGCAGTTAGGGTGATGGAGACACTAGAAAGTGATGCAGCACCCATAATTAGAAACGATACCTGTATATATAATTACATGATTTCAGGAGCAAGAGGATCCGTCTTGTTAATCTGCGTATTTACCTGGCTGATGTAATTAATGCAGTGGACAGGAAAATGCGTAGATGTCAAGTACCTCGGCTGCCTTTGATAGAGTACAGTACATCAGATACCAGGGCGGCATTTAGCGCTGCAGAGGCCCTGAGCCAGCAAATGGTGGAGGCCTCTACCCTCTTGTTTGTAAGTCTGTATTATAAAAAATGTTTTAATGCATTACGAGTTTCATTTAATCAGTGATCCGTACGAACAGACTCAATGTAGTTCATACTAGAGACAGGTAATTTCATGCATGTAGCTTTTACTTTGGGTTTGTGATATGACGTACAAACCAATCATTATATTGTTAGAAAAACAAAATTTTACACATTTCGTATCACCTTGTACTTTGTACAGACTTACCTACATGGAGAAAATTTGTAGCCAAGTCTTTGAAGAATCTTATTTCTTAAAGCATTTTTTTTTTTTTTTTTTTTTTTTTTGGAGGACCACTGATACCCAATGAACTTAGTTTCATACGTCCAGAATGGTTGACAGTCATGCAGTGCTAAAGTCAAATAGTATCACATCAACAACATATCCAGACAGTTGCCAAAAAGTTACATCATTGTCCACGAGCAAACAGGCAATCATGAACAGTTCTACCCTGCCTAAATCAAAACTGGTTTTCAGAGAAGAGTACATTAAAGCCAATGTTCGTTTACAGTACTGGTGATGCTTCTCTCTTCATTATCTGACAATCTGGGGAGGCGGTAGCTCAGTTGGTAGAGAGTTGGCCTAGAGTCCTAACGGACCCGGGTTCAAATCCCGCTGTGGATAGGGAACAGTTTAAGGATTTGAATTCAGTAAAATCAGACTTTACTCATTTACCAGAAGACCCGCCGACATGTCGTAAAAATACCCACGCTAATATCAATACACCAGTCCTGTATGAGACAGCCCTAGCATGTATTCAGTATGGACGGTGGGTGTTAGCGCCGAAGTGGTGACATGTAGAGGTGTACGGTACGTAGGACTACTGGGCCTTGAAAGCAGGCTGTGAAGCCTATGCCCAGGGTCGGTCACATAAAAAAAAAAAAAAAAAAAAAAAAAAACATGGAAGAGGGAAATAACCATGCTAGGGCAAAACTATACGGTAGCTCAGTGTTGACTCCATCAGGTACATTACATACGGTATTAATGTTTACAGCCAGCAGAGCGGATCTCTTATCGACATCAACTGCCAACAAAGGCTTTTTACTCAGAATAATGAAACAAAAAATACTGAAATACATCCTGAAAGGTGATGTCCTGTGCTATAACATACCCTGATATACACTGAAAAATAATCAACAGTGATCTTCCATGGGTAGAGTCTCCATATTAGGTCACCGCTGTCCAACTTCTGAGGACCAACTGTTAGTGCAACTGCGTTCTTCTCTCTTATGTATGCATGATGTGGCTTAGAGGAAGACTGAATTTTGTTAAGCACTTCATATTCAATTGTTAAAATGTATAACAATGGTTGTGGTACCTTTTTCGACGGGAGATATAGTATGTAAGCCAGAGCCTGTCAAGGTTCTGCAAAAGTACCGTGGATTCCTCTTCAGCCCTTCCATCACTGCCAAGCAGTTTTAAGTGCTATAGGAGGAGAATGGTTTAATCATTTACTTTTTTTTTTTTCTACTTTCAAAACTTGACCAATCTAATTAACCTGAGATTCTTGTGTATATATATATATATATATATATATATATATATATATATATATATATATATATATATATATATATATATATCACCAGGAATTTTCTTTATAAATATGACAAAACAATCATATACATAATATTGCCCGTAAAAGTGGGAGGTGGTGGTGATGGAGCTCTGGTTTCCTTGTTCACTGCAATATACTTCGAAGATATGACCATGACACCACTGTGCAATCATCTTAGGAATTATTAGTTTTAAGGAAATGACAAAATTCGATATAGGGAAGTACTGTCTCTGCAGTCGAATAGTGAGCTAACTGAATGACCTCTCATCACACACAGTGCAGTCAAATACTGTATGGATATGATTTTAAAAAGAAACTTAACAAACAATGGAGAGACAGGCACAGATACATATGGGTAACTACAGTATAAAGATTCCATTAAATACGTCAATCCAAACTTCACCATTAAAACAGATATCAACCTGTAAATCGAAAACTTAAAAGAGCTGGACACACAGATTGAAATCCTCTTCCAGAAGTTCGCTTGTCAATTGCTTCTGAGCATCTGTGAGTACAATTTAATGTCATGTTGTACTAGGGGTATACAACTGAGTTCACAACACAGCCTAGTTTGCTGTGGACCGCCATACCTGTGGATTTGTGGTACCCTTTACTTTTGAACCCATCCTTATTATAGCCTGGCTGACTGATATGGGGTCATTAACCACGTGAAATCAGGATGAGGAGAACATAAAAATTAAATTACATAAAAAAAAAAAAAAAAAAAGGATTCATGAAAAAAAGTATGGGAAGAAACTAATGATTCAGATAATGTTTCCAACTGGAACCTTTTAATCCCATTTCTTGACGAGAGTTTATGGAGTCACACACAAACAGAAAACACTAACAAATTTGCTCCAGTGACAACGAAGACACAGGCGAACCCCACCCTCGTCCCGCAGAAAAAGTGGGATGGGTGAAAAATACACAAGGAGAGATGACCCCTCAAAAATGGTGCCCGTGAAACATTAGGAGAGCCATGACTCCCTCCAAAAACAAGGTGCCAGATAAGCCATGGAGTGACATGACCTCGCAAAAACCATGATGCCAGATACAGAAGTCAAATGTGCAAGTAGGGGGAAATATTGTGGCGGGTTAAGCGTATCCCCCTATGGAGGTGATCCATTTTCCACTAAAAACCACAAGTAGTCAGTGAATACAAAATAGTCAACATCAGGAAGGTGTCAGCAGTGAGGCTAACACCACAAATAGCAAGCAAACTTCAAGGAATTGTCACAAGTGAGTTAAAAACTGTAAGTAGTAACTAAGAGAAGAAAAATGTCATGATCTGTCGTCATCAAAATTTTGGGATTCACCCCGATCCAGAAAAGCTGGATTTCCATCTGATCCAGTGACACCTGGCTCTGAAAGCAAGACCCGGGGTAAAAGAAAATACCTGATCCTTAATACCACTTACACCCAACAAAATATATTCACCAGGAAACAAATGAAAGTCTACATTGAGGGTCTTGCCCTCAACTTGGACAGGAACATTCCTAACGCAGGAAACCACTTGATACAACTCTTGGCTGAAGGGGAAGTACCGCGGTATGGGCGGCTCTACAACATCTACCTTCAGGCCAAGTCTCCTGGCCTCATTTATTGGTAGTAAATTGAAGTTGGCACCAGTATCGATCTTCACATCTCGAAACACTTTATCATTAATTCTGACTGTTTTTCTAAACCGACGGATACTGAATTCGGGTTTCACCTCCGGCACCCTGAATGTCAACACTGGGCAAGACTCACAGGTATTTAAACTACAACTGCACGACTTTAAAAAACTCATTCCTAAAACTGCATAGGGCGCATCAACCCGCCCATCTGCCATCAGATCCATAACAACTTTCACTGGCCCGCTCACCGATTCCAACAGAACTTCCACATTTTTCTTGCATGGAATTTCGCCAAACTTTTTGTCCAAGGGATAAAAGGCGTCCACTAAGCCATAGTGGTGAATAGCCTTAACTGTGATCAAATTAACCTCAGCCCCTGTGTCTACTATGAAAGGTACGCACACATTTTGAATTTTGATGTTTACACTGAGTTTGGGTTTCCCCGTCAAATTTGTCCAAGTCAGAGGCACACTGTACAATGACATCATGAATCCAGTGTGAAAAGTAGAGTAATTTAGTAATTTGTTTTACAAATAATAAAGTCAATCAATGTATAAAACAAATTACAAGCGAAAGAATAGAGAAAATTTCTCATACGTTTTACCTCGCAGATCGTTCGGTGAAGACTGAGATGGAGTTTTTTTTTTTTTTTTTTTTTTTGCTTGAATTAATGGCTATCGGCCATATTGTGGCCATTAAGCCATAGAGTCTATGTACAAGATAAATACACAAAAATACACAAAAGACATTGAAATAAACAAAAGATGCAAATAAACAAAGATGCCCGAATAGATAAAGACAGTTACACAAAAGGACACATATTCAGCTCAAAATACAGGCTATGGAGGTCTTAGTCACACGGGAGGCAGTGATATGAGGCTAATGGCTGAAGGATGGTTAAACCTCAGATGAAGCAGAACTGGAGCCTGAGTCAGAAGCAGAGTCTGTGCCATTGAGGTGCGAAAGTACAATCCTGAGGGTGTAGGACAGGATTCGAACTACCTCGGGGTCGGTGACAGCCTGAAGGGACCCCCGGCGCAACTCTTTGAAAGAAAGCATGGCCCGCTGGTAGTCCCCCTTACTGAACTCCTCCTGCCCACACTCCTCAGGTGCCTTGTCCTCGTAGTACCGCAACTGCTGCTCCATGCTCTTGAGGCCAAACCGGGTGAGGGAGGTAAAGTTGCCCCAAGAGAGTCGCCGAGCTGAAGCAGAGGGTGTGGGACTCGCTGGTGCTTGAGCCTCAGGTGAAGGGGTAGGCACATCTGAAGGCACCACGGGAGACACAGAAGGGGTAGAGATGGAGCTACTGTTGGCCGTTATTTAAATTACTCCGTTTTCTATGAGTTTCGTTTTCTGCATTAGGTTTTAAAAGATGACCATAAGAAAATAAACATCATTATTCTTTTGTAAAGTCAATAGCAACTAATCATATTGTGCATAATTTTCGAAAAGAAAAAAAACAAGTAGGATGGAAATGTCAATCGTAGCTCGAGATTTCTCTAGGGTGGCTTTCAGCCATAATTAACCTTGAAGTACTGCACAAATATTCAGTTGATACAGTTGTACATTATCTTTCATTAAGTTACAATAAGAAATACAGTGTGGTGAAAAAAAAAAAAAACATTTCTTTTGTTGTATAAGCACTCTGTACCTTTTACAACTATAAATAATTCAATCAGTCAACATGACGGAGTCAGACAATCTCAACCTTAGGACAGAACTATAAACACGGCCTAAGGAATTCAAAACACTGGCTGCAGAAACCATTGTACAGGTATGTGCATCATTCTATAACCACACAAAAAAAAATGTAGCAGGTAATAATAAACGTTTTGAACAATGCAGATAAACATGACCGAAAGCGGACCAAAAAAGAGAGGGAAGATCACTACTGGAAGAAGGGACGATCACTACCATTACTGGAAGAAACTGATGTACGTTTTTTTTCCTGAAATGGTGTAAAAAAAAAAAAAGGAAGATGTATATGTGCTCTGTATACCCTTACAACAATGAGCATTTCAATCAGTCTACACTCACTGTGAAGTAACTTTAACCAGTCATTGGAACGAGCATCGATTGCAAACTTTCGTGTGAAAACCGAGGCAATAATAAATCATTTTCCAGGTCAAACATATTCATCAGTAATGAACACCAAGGCTTCGTATCACACAGACCTACAGCTCTGCAGTTACTAAGAGTGGTGGACACATGGATGTGATATGTTTTGACTTTATGAAGGCCTTGGACAATTTTCCACATAACCTTCCTTTGAAGATAGAAAGCTTTAGAATAGGAGCTTTTTCAGCTGATTACATAATATTTGACATGCAGAATGCAGAGAGTTTTTGTAAATGATGCATATTCTAAATGGAAACCACTGATCAGTGGCAAATGTTATTCCCTTTTTACGAAAGACAATATAAATATCAAAGTCAACTACAGACCTGCATCATTGACAACCATAGCAGTTAGGGTGATGGAGACACTAGAAAGTGATGCAGCACCCATAATTAGAAACGATACCTGTATATATAATTACATGATTTCAGGAGCAAGAGGATCTGTCTTGTTAATCTGCTTATTTACCTGGCTGATGTAATTAATGCAGTGGACAGGAAAATGCGTAGATGTCAAGTACCTCGGCTGCCTTTGATAGAGTACAGTACATCAGATACCAGGGCGGCATTTAGCGCTGCAGAGGCCCTGAGCCAGCAAATGGTGAAGGCCTCTACCCTCTTGTTCGTAAGTCTGTATTATAAAAAATGTTTTAATGCATTACGTTTTTTACGTAATCAGGGTGATCTGTAAGAACAACATCAATGTAGGTCATAAGATAACAGGTAATTTCATGCTTGGAGTTTTATTATGCGTTTGTGACATGACATACAATGTTATCATTACACTGCTGGCACAACATATTATATATATATTCCATATCAACTTGTACTTCATACAGATTAATCTGCATGGAAACAAATTTGTAGCTCGTCATAAAAGAACTTTAACGCATTTTATTGTCTTCATTTAAGTAACAGCTGCGTGCATTATGTAAGTTATTGTTGTGAGACGATTCCTAAGTTACAGCCTCTCATCCTCAGATAGTTGCTAAGAGAGAGAGAGAGAGAGAGAGAGAGAGAGAGATTACCATAAAACATGCAAATAAAAGCATGGAAGAACTCGCTGCGGAGCTTCTACTCTTATGAAAGGACTGATCAGCAGAGACGAACGAAAGATGAGAACGGTGCCTGATCAACAAAATTAAGTCAACGCACACTTTCATACATAAAAAGGTAAATATATATTGACAGATATTTTTAATCTATTTTATTTATTTATTTATTTATTTATTTTTTGCTGGTCCTAGTTTAAGTAAAGTAATGCATAGGGCCTACCCATCCTTGGCAGAGATTTCGGTTTCTACCACATTTATAGTGCACATACAAACAATATGTCTTGTGAACAAATTGTCTCAAAAAAAAAAAAAAAACTAATTTGTTTCTATTTCCCGCTATTTAGGATGGTGTCAACATGCAGACGGGAAAGGGGATTGGAATTATAAAAAGAAAAAACAAACAACAAACATTCACCTCATGTAGTCTCACTCATTCGCGCACATTTTTTTTTTTTTTTAATGTGTCCGACTCTGGGCATAGGCTTCACAGCCTGCTTTCAAGGCCCAGTAGTCCTCTTAAATACCATACACCTCTACATGTCACCACTTCGGCGCTAACACCCACCGTCCAAATTGAATACGTGCTAGGGCTGTCTCATACAGGACTGGCGTACTGGTATCAGCGGGGGTATTTTTATGACATGTCGGCGGGTCTTCTGGCAGATCAGTAAAGTCTGCTTTTATGAAATTCAAATCCATAAACTGTTCCCTGTCCCAGCCGGGATTCAATACTGGGTTCATTAGGACTGCAGGCCGCCTCTCTACCGATTCAGCCAGCGCCTCTCTATAGCTGAGTTTCTTATATACAAATGGCCAGCACAACATCCGCAACCACGACCTGCTGACCAATGGGTCCATTAGGACTGTAGGCTGCCTCTCTATTGATTCAGCCCCCTCCTCTCTGTAGCTGCGTGTCTTATACAAATGACTAGCACAACATCCACATCAGCACCCTCTAACCAAGGCCCGTAGTCATGTCGGTTAAGGAAACTCCCTGACATCTCTTATTTGCAATTTATTTTTGGATATGGCCATTAATAGCCTTTTGTATGATATTTTTGCAGAGTATGGCGATATTGGAAGGATATATGTAACACAGAAGAGGACAGTGAGATGTAATACACAAAATAAATCGCTTTGGAAGTGTCAAGAAGTTTCCATAACTGACGAGAATACGGGCCGTATTTACCCCAGCCGCTTCATTCCTGGACCAGTCCACTAATTCACCATCGTCCCTTCCTCATAAACCATATTGGATCAGCTCATTTTATCCCTTGCACACCTTTCACCCCTCACCCCCACCCCCTATGGAAGTCCTGGCCACTGCTTGACGGAGCCCCTCTAACACCATCCCTCCACCTCTTCCTTGGCCCACCCTCCCCCTCTAACCCCATCTCTCCACTTCTTCCTTGGCCCCCTTCCCCCTCTAACCCCATTCCTCCACCTCTTCCTTGGCCCACCCAACCCCCTTACACCCCATACTTCTGCCTTGTACCACCTTCACCAGTATATCACTGTCCATTCTCTTACTTAACAACCCCCAGGCTCTGCTCTTTCCCGGAAATTTCTCTCATAACCACTCCAGTCTCTCACTCTATCACTTCTTGCTATATTAAAACCATCTACTTCGCATATTACAAACACTTCACCTGTAGTGCCACAATATTTTTTTTCTTTTGCACTTTAAGGTAAAAAATTTGCATTCGTACAGTTATTTTTGTCATTCCTCGAACATTCCAATCTTTGCCTGCCTTGTCACTGACCTCTACTTCCATACACCCCTCAGTGCCCCCAGTACCTTGGTTACTTCCCGTACTCTGTAACATATCCATGCTCTAGCTGCCATCCGCTTTTATGTCGAGACTTAGATATCTCAAACTACTTCTCCCAAAGCTTTTCCTTGTAGTCAACACATATTCTTATATTACCATTTTCTTCTTTATTGCTTCTCATCACCCTGCATATAACCGTATTCATCGCAACTTCCTCTTTTCACACACCCCATCAAACTCAGTCACTTCCTCTCCAAATTTTAAGAAGGTTAATCAGCAAACAGGCATTAGAGAAAAGCTGAAGAAGTGGATAACTAAGTTCTTGCCAGACAGACAGCACAGAGTCATCATAAAGGGTCCCATACGCAAATATGGTGACTGCACAGGCAGAACCGTTGTGTGTGCGTGTGATTGAAGGCTTCCGTAAATCCAACACGGCCTGATATTTTCTCGTCAGGCATGATTGTATCAGTCATGATGCTTGTACAATCATGCCTGATGGTGTATGGCAATGATTGTGCAATATTATTGTTCTACAAATGGGTTCGTGTTTGAATTTTGATCATATGCCAGTCCTTCATCAGCACTCTTCCTTTCCTTTCTTCTTGGGCTGTAAGGTCTCTAGAGCAAGAATTATTGCAATACATGCGGCCTCAGTAACGTACTCATTCTTACAAGGAACGCCACACAAGACAATTGAAAACTGCACAGTCTCGTTATTCGTGCAAAAAACAATCATTGCACAATCACCATGACTGTGCATTCATGAATGACCATGTATGGGGCCATCCTCAGACTGTTTACCTGTACGTAATAAGGTCACTGCCCCAGAAATTTGTGTTGGGACCAATCTACAGTACATCAAAGACATGCCAAGTAATTTGGAATCAGAGGTCAGTCCTTTCGCCGATGAAATCAAGATCTGCAGAACGGTCAAATCTTAGGCTAACATTGAGATTCTTCAGTGAGATATGGACAGACTGAGTGAATGGGGCACTAAATGGTTATTGTCACTTGACGCTGACAAGTATAAGACCATGCACTTTGGTCGTCACAACCCTTATGTACAATACAGACTCACTGGTTGACCCCTGGGACAGTCTGTATCAGAAAAGGACCTGGGGCTAATTTTACCCACTCACCTGAAATCCAGCGTATATGAAGCAGCTGTCTCAGCAATGACCAAAAAGATGGAAAGGATCATTTTGAGGAGCTTTACCCATGTGAATAAAAAAGATACTGTTACCCCTATCTAATGCTTTATTTAAACCTATACGATATTATGGAGTTCAGATTTGGTCTCCCTATCTCGCCCGGAATATGCAATTGTTGCAGCAGGTCCAGCGAAGAGCAAATAAATAAATAAATAAATAAATAAAAAAGTAAATAAATAAATAATGAATAAAAATTAGTTCCTGGAATTGTTGATTTAAGCTACGAGAGATGCTCAACATTATGGTTACAGATACTGAGGCAAAGAAGGAAGAAGGGGAAATGATTGAAGTGTATAGGTTACTGCTTGGATCTGAGGATATTCCCTTCTAATTCTTCTCCTTAAACACTACAGGACTTAGAGGACAGTCCGAAGCTCGTCGGACCAGACCATTGGAGGAGTGTTTCTCTTAAAAGGGAATTGGCTCACTATTAAAGTAACAGAGGAGTGGAACCACGTACTCCAAAGTGTAGTAACAGCTAAATATATAGCCAGTGTTAATTCAAGGTATGATAAATATGTGAAATATAGGTTAACACACGTCTCGGAGGTTGGAACAGTACAATTAAGAAGACAGTTCATTTCCCTACTAGATACATCACTATAACAGGTATGCATCACAGCTCCGTAATACACTAGATGTTTCTTGGACTTTCAGAATATTAAAATACAGGTACTCTGTTTTTATTCCCAAACTATCAGGTAGTTTACTGCTGTTTGTATTAGAAAAGTGGTAGGTACATAAATTCATTCAGCACTCCAAGTCATCTGAGAACAGTAGGCAAAATACAAGCATAACCAACACTTTGAGGATACCGGCACACAGGAGGAAGCTACTGTATGACTTGCTTCAAATTTGTGCAAAGGAGTAAAATCATTTACTTAATTTAACTTTGGTAAGAAGTGCAATAGTTTTGCACTGACCTCCTGTTTTGCATGGCCAGTGTATTAGAAGCAATGCAAAAAGAATTGCACGAAACGTTCCATAGTTGTATTTAGCAGTGTCTAAAATATAATTATTTTACCCAGTTCCCCTTCTGGCAATCTTGAACATTTTTTCCCACCATATTTCACTTGTGTTGTCACCAGAGAACTAAAAAACTATTGATTGTTCACTATTGGAATGCACAGACCAAAACTTAGGTACAGTATTTGGTTTGGTGTGGCGGTGGCTGGTGGGGACTGGGATCAGCTGATAGCACAGCGTGGTGTTGTAACTGGGTGGTGCAGATGCCTGGTTGTCTAAACTTTCCTCACCTCCCTCCCTATCCCCCAAGAGGAGGATGGTGAACTGTAGGAGAGGATCAGCTTCAGCCTGCAGTCCACTGGGTTTACATTCAAATTAACCTGAGGCTAAAACACTATTACGGTTTACGGATTATACAGTTTAGAACATTTGACATCCCTCCAGGCCAGTTAATCTGTTGCGTGTTGAGACTGTTATTTATCTGAGCTACTATTGTCTAATCTATTGTTTCTGTTGGGGTTTGATCTGTCGTTTGTCATACAGCTTATATCTTATCATTTCGTGTATTCTGTTGTTCGACTAAATATCGAGTGTATGATCTTGTTTAATATATTGCTTGTCTGATCAGTTGTTTCTTTGCTGTTATTTACCTGACTTTCTTTATCTACTTCATTGTTTACAAAGATTGTTTGTTTTATTGCATGTTGGTTCTGTTCCTTACCTAGTTTTTTGTATATTTGTCGTTAGAGTAGTTGTTTACCATATCTGTTTTTAATCTAATGTTTGCCTGATTGTCTAATTGTTTACCCGGTCTATTGATTGATTTGTCTGTTTTGTCTAATTTATTGTTTGCCTGATCAATGGTTGTTGTTTGCTGGAGCAGCTGTTTTGTTTCATCCTATTTGTCTGATTTATTGTGAAGTAGTTTATGTTTCTGTTGTTTTATGCTACTGATCTATCTTTATCAACTGCTGGTGTAACTTATCGTCTTATCTACTGCCGATTTGGAGGTGGTGCTGGCCCTGTGGTTAGAGAGCTCGTCTATTGTCTGAAATTACCCGAGATCGATCCCTGCCTGGATGATGGAAAATTTCTTGAATTTCGGTGAAACATAATATATAGATCTTCCACGAGGCCCATCGACATCATACAAACACCCTCGCTAATACCAATGTACCAATCCTGAAGGGGACAGTCTCAACCCGTGTTCAGTATGGACGGTGGGTATATAGGACTGCTGGGCCACGGGAATGGGCTGTTAAGTCTATGCCCAGAGTCAGACACACAAAAATTGTTTTACCTACTGCAGATCTGATGCTTAATAAATAGTGGTTCTACAAGGCTATTTCTTGCAGAGCAAATCTACTTTTTACTACAATTATTTATTGGTTACCTGTCGGTTATACTTGCGAACTATTGTTTTATTGTTGATCTCAGGTATTGTTTTATCTACTGAGGTACTTTGCTGTTGATGAAATCTATGTTTATCATTCATCTGTTTATCTATTACTAATCTAATCTTTTGTATTTATCCTTTGGTGATATATTGATTTACCTGTCGTTGATCTAATTTGTTTACCCATTGCAGATCTAAGCAAATGTACTGTCTTGTAAACCTAATCTCTTGACTAAACTTGTTTTAGTTTGTGCTCAGGGGCGTCCGCAGGATTTTTTGTAAGGGGGGGGGCAAATTAATTATACATATATGTGCGGTTATATCAAAATACACACACTCCAAATAGGCATAGGCATATACTTACATGAGTTACATGACTTACATCAAATGCATAGTGACAGAATGCGTGAATCAACTCAAATCACTCAATCATCCTTGAACATGAACTGAAGATGTCGAATTCCAAGAGGGGGCAACTACCCCTCTTCCGGACGCCCATGTTTGTGCTGCCTGTTTCGTCAATCGATTTATGTAGTTTTATCCATCCATCATCTAATCCTGCATTGCCCCAAGAGGAGCGTAGGAGCCCGGGGCTAGGCAGTTGGTCTCGACATTTAAGATGAGAGTGACCAGCCTCACTCATCCCTGAGTGGCAATACATGAGCAATCAACCCAACCATCCCTTGGATATAAACCTTCACCGGCTCAATCCGACTGGAGCGTAATAATTACCCACTAAACCACCAAGTGCCAAAATTTGGTTATATGGTTACCACCCAGCGTAGTAATTGGTTTCCTGGTGTACAGGAAACCATTTGGCTTGTCACTCAGTGTAGAGTCACCCACAAGCAGAAGGAAAAGGAAAGAATGAAGGAAAGAAAGACAGAAGAGGAAGTGTAAAGTCACCCGTAGGCAGAAGGACAAGGAAAGAATGAAGGATAGAAAGACAGAAGATGAGGGAAGGAAAGAAGGATGGAAGAGAGGAAAGGGCAGACACCCGAGAGCAGCAATATATCGAGTGAGTGGATGGTGAGCGCCCCCACCTACCACTTACTAGCTTCATATTAATAATTGTTGTCCCGCTCTATAGGGGCATTCCTTACTATGACGATGTTTTTAATACAAAATTCCATGAGGTATGAAGGAAAGAAAAATGAAGAACTATAGCAGCGGTTAAGGAAAGAATACTGAAGAACCAGCACCAAGCCATAAAATAGCTATATGACACGAAGGTACAAGAGAGTGGGGGGAAATTAAATTGAATGCAAGATGTGAGGAGAAGTAAGAAATGTGATAATACAGGAAATATAAAGTGGGAGAGCCACCTAGGAAATCACTAAACAGTGGGGTCCGTCTTAGTGAGGAGAGGAAAGGAAAAACTGAGAGACAGTGTTGGAGTGTAGGCGAGCAATCAAGAAAAAGGTGACGGATAGTCATGGGGAAGTCACAGTAAAAACAGAGTGGCTGAGGGTCACGGCTCGTAAATTGACAGTGAGTGAGGTGGGTATGGCCCAAGCGAAGACGACTGGGGTGTTGAGGTGTGCAGGTCCCATGAGGATTGCCAATGTTCACGGAAAAGAGGGGATAGAACAGGAAAACAACTAAGAGCAGGAACAGGGTGGAGAGAGGACCTAGAGAGAGTAGTAGAATGTGCCAGTGAGTCAGCTTGTTCATTACCAATAATCCTGATATGGCTTTTGAGACAGCAGAGGCAGACTGTCTTTTTCTGAATAGAAAAACGGAACAGCCACGCTTGAATTTGGATGAGCAGAGGATGAGAGTGAGACGAGGTGTGTAAGGAGGTGAACACACTAAATGAAACAGAAGATAACAAAGGTTGAGGAAGAGAATCTATGAGGAGACTTCAAAGCGAAAGATGATCATTAAATTCTGCAGTGAGAATACCAGCAGCGGGAAAAAGATTACTTTGGAAGGCGAAGTCCGGGAACATACCAGCAAACCCAGCATCAGGGCAAAACTTAGAACCACCAGTAAAGATATGCGTGGCAGAAGAGTGACAGGACATGTGTTCAAAAACAAGGAAGCGAAGAGTACCTGAGGGAAGAAGAGAAAACAAAGGAGATACGAAGAGCAGACTACAGGAGGAGGCAGAAATCAAGACGGGAAAGTCACTGAACAAAGACGAAGAATAGGAGGAAAGATGATAATGGGGGTAACGTTTAAAAGGTTCAGCAACACAGCGTATCATTTTCTAAGCAACTGCTACTGTGGAGGAAGGATTCAAAGATTGGGCAGCTTGTTTCTCAGGATCATGTGGCCAGGACGAAGGCGTAACTGTGGGCTGTGTATTAATGCTGTATTTGTGGTGGTTCCAGTGGTGTGTCCAGGCGGTGAGGGGTCGGCCACAACCCAGCTGCTCGGCCTCCAAGAAGTCCTGAGGCAGAGGCAGCTCCACGGTCTCAGGGATGGCCAGCACCGCCACCAACCACACCAACAGGCAGCCCAGCATCGCCCAGTACCGGAACCCAACACCAAGGTTAGGCTGAAGGAATATATCCGCATTATCATCATAATTATCATCAAGATCACCTTCATTATCATCATCATCATTTCATCATCATCATCATCATCATCATCATCATCACCTACGTTATTAGTGAAAATCATCATGAGATCAGAGTCTATAATATCTCCCATCTCGTTCAATACCATGTAATCCACTGCAAGGCGTAGGGATCCAGAGACAAGGCTATTTTAGTTATAAGCATTTCTGGGCAGGTAACTGGGCTACATCTCTGGTATCGATATTATAGAAAAAAATGAAACGCCACTAAGGAGATCCTGACAACTGGAGGTTTTTCATTCATATAATACCACCGCCTGTCAATAAATCCATGACCACCAAAGGTGCAGTTGAGTGTGTAATTCTCGCTCCACCTCTACTTCACTTTTATGGGACAGAAACGACGGACGGAAGGAGGGGGAGGAGAAAATGCGAGTGATGGTGTAAAGGCGAATGGTGGAGAGAGGAAAAAAATGTGGACTGTGCGTCTCCGATATTTATGGGAAAGATCAGCAGATGTCAAGCGGGATTACTGCATGGAACAGCACAAAAGGCAGTATTATTTGTAGCCCTATAGGTTCAGCTGACACATGAGCCCGTAGTCCAGCCTTCTTCTTTCAGCGACAGGGACAGAGTTGGGGGACGTTTGTATGGCCGGGTAGAGGAGCGGGTTGGTTATATATTTAAAAAAAAAAAAAAAAGGAAAAAGAAATGTCCCTCAAACACAACAGATAAGGGTGCTTTCATGGATCCTATTCTCTTGACTCAGAGAGATTGCCTACCATCTCTTCCTTTGCTTTTTTTTTTCCTTTTCTTCTTTCCTTTTTTTTTTTTTCGTACTGCATTTTCATATTTTCCTGCATGTTATATCATTTTCATACCGCCAGTTTGCATCAGCGACAAATGAGAAAGTAAAGTTAAGCTGTTACGAAGTGCTATATGCTCAAAGCCATGAAGCATAAGGCCCTAGAAGTTTTTTTTTTTTTTTTTTTTTTTTTTTTTTTTGTGGTGAGGGTGGAGGATTGACAGCCGAGTTATCCCTGTGAGCGTTAAATATCTTGCCAAAATTAGCAAGAAAATTGGTTTTCAAATGCTACACTGACATTATCACATGGTGCTGGAGAGAGCAAGCTTCAAGTGGTGGCAACAATATAACTGGGTGGCTCCACTGTCCCGTTATGTACCGTAGACGTCCCTCAGTTCCCTCCCTATCTCCACAAAAGACGATGGTGGACTGCAGGAGGACCGCTTCAGCTGGCAGTCCACTTGGTTGGCATTTCAAAAGAATCTAGGGCAACAACTATTAATAACGCTGCTGCTGCTACAATAACAACAAAACTACTACTGCTACTTCTACTACTGCTGGTACTGCTACTGCTACATCACGTAGCCTTCACCGTACAGTTAAACTCTATCACTGTATTCTCTTTTACCTTCTGTACTCTGTTGACTAAACCTCTCCTCCATCTTATCCATCTGTCTATGAGTTTATCTGTAGGATGATCTGTATACGAGTATTACACTCTGCAATCTTATATTCTGAGAGGACGGTTTAATCAGCTGGTTTGAGGAGAGGAAAAAATGTTGCTTCACGAAACTATTAATCATGCATTCAGATAATACACTTTAAAAAAAGACTCTTTATAAAATATAAAACGTTATAAAATGCAGCAAATGATGTAAGATGGAGAGTTGTAAAGCTGAATTAGCCGTTCGTGCAACATATGAGAAAGAGGTGCGTAATACAGGCCGATTTGTACGTTACGCATCTCGCAAGTTGCACAAACGGTTCAGTCAGCGTTATCAGTGCCTAGCCTGCATCGTTATCTAGTTTCCATAACCCTTTCCATGCTTCATTCTTTTACGTCCAGTGACTGCATGGCTGATCATTAAAGTCATGAAGCGCCACAATGTCCTCGCTCCTCACACATGCACACTAAGCCATCCCTGCAAAACACAACACTGGAGACCACAATATGCGGACCATCCTGTGTATAGGAAACTAAAGTAAATTCACTGTCAGTCCCATTTTGCCACCTTCGGAGCGTAGGAGCCCGAGACTAGGATATTGTAGTCCAGAACATTTAAGGGTAGGAGACCAATCTGTCCCTAGTAGCTTTTACGTGACAGAAAAACCTCTGGCAGCCACTGGGACTCGAACCGTAGCACATACGTCATAGCGTATTCCCACCCTGTACATTATAACATAGTTCCATTCACTTTTACTGGATGGCTTGAATATTGCTGAAAGGAAGAATGTAGTATTTAAGGTGGCTAAACAGATAACGAGGGAAACAAATATCAAAGGATGATGAAGGAAGGGTAGTGGCGGACAGTATGGATATTGAGGTTGCTTGGAGAGATCATTACAACTGGTTGCTGAATGAGGAGTTTGACTGGAATGGGGAAGGTTTGGAGTCAGCGGATCCAGTGTTTGGCCGTTGGTTTTTGGTTGATGTTGGTGCCGTGGGCGGAGCAATCAGCGGGGTGCAGCTGGGGAAGGCGGCAGGTGTGTCTAGGTTGACTACTGAAATGTTGAAGGGCTTTGGAGATACTGGAGTTGGTTTAGTTACTGATTTGATAAATTCGAATATGTATGAGTGTGTTGTTCCTGATGACTGGGTGAAGAGTGACTGTAAAGGTGTATAAGAAGAAGGATGATGCCATGGAAAGAGGAAATTATAGAAGCACAAAACTTTAGGACCCGATAATAAAGGTAATGGAGAGTTCTAGAAGGTATGATAATGGAATGAGTTAATCTTGATGAGATACAGTTTGGGTCAATGAAAGGCACAGGGACCACTCATGCAATACTTATTGTCTGACGGCTTCAGGAATAACGTATAGAAGAGAGAATTTTACTTTGTTGTTGTTGTTGTTGTTGATTTGGAGATAGTCTCTGACAGATTTTTTAAGGTGGTGAAGAGGGCATTGAGTAAGCCTGGAATTGATGAATGGTTGGTTAGCGTGGTTAAGGATGTTTGGACTCGAGTGAGAGTGAAGGGAGGTATGAATGATGAATTTTCCGTGAATGAAGGTGTGCATCAGGAGTTAATGTTAAGTCCCTTATTATATTTTATGGTTCTTGAACCTCTATCACGTGATTTCAGAACTGAACTTTCATGGGAGGCATTGTATGCTAATGATTTCGTGCTGATCGCAGAGAATGAGAGGATGGTGGAGGAAAGATTTAGGATGAGGAGAGATGGAATGGGACACATGGGTTTGAGAGTAAATGGGGATACAACAAAAGTTATGATATCTAGGGCTGGTGGCGGTACTGTCAAAGCTGAAAGGGTGTGGCCAAGCGCAATCTGCCACAAAGGTGTGAGAAGTAACTCCATCTTGTGCAGTATTTGTGACTGGTTACAAATGAAATGGTTTCCTGTAAGCCAAGAAACCATTTACAACGCTGGGTGGTAACCATATAACCAAACCATACGTGCTCCCTACGTGTTAACAAGTGGGTTGGTGGAGGGTTAGTGCCCCTCTCTGTAAAAAAAAATAACTCAGAGTCAAATGGCCACCCCTTACGGGATTATGGTGTCTGGCAATAGATAGAATAGATAGGTTACAAATGAAATGCAGTGGTAACAGAGGTAGGCAGCAAAATGATGCTGATTTTGTGTGTGCAGTGCGTTAAAGAATGCATACAGGAGAGAGGCGAGAAAGTATTAATCTTGATGCAGAGTCTCCTGAGTGTGTGGAGGAGACCTGTTAATTGGAGGATTTAATATGTGCTGGAGGTGGGGCTGGAGCTAGCTCAGAAGCAAGAGTGGCTGGTAGAAATTCAAAGAACTGTTGCCCCTCCTGACATTGAGAGGGCTCTCCCTCCGTGCAGAGGGGTCCTTATATGCAGCATGGGTTAGTAATGTAATGCTGTACACTAGTGAGACTTGGGCTGTGAAGGAGAATATTCGTAGGCTCAAACCTACAGAAAAGATACTGATGAGATTGATGTGCAGTGCGTCCTTCAATGACAGGCGGCGGGGGGGGGGGAGGTGAGGTTAGGATTGTGAATGAAGAGTTGAGAGGTAGGATGGGACTTCAGTGTATTACTGTTGTGACGAGAAGGGTTAAACTGAGATGGTTTGGGCGTGTGGAGAGGATGGAGAGGATGGTAACTGGGTATGGAGGGTGAGAGGTATAGACGCTGAAGGTGGAGTTGTGGGGGGCAGACTGAAATAAACTTGGGATGAGGTCACAGAAAAATGACCTCAGGGATAAGGGACAGAATACAGAGGCTGCTATAGATCGAACTGAATGTAAAGCCACCAATAGGTAGCCTAGACTGACGCATGTCATGTGAACGAATGAGTGAACATTAGTAAGGACGGGCGAGACGAACAGAAGGTGCAGTTCGGGCCGAAACTGGATGACCTAATGGGCACTGGCAGCAAACTGAGCCGTCCTTTCAACACAAGATTTTGAAAAGTGCTATATATGGATTACACTGTATAATAACCACCCCATTTATTATACATACATTAATGAGGAATGGCGAGATGATCATGCTGGTGAAACCGATGGTACAGATGATACCAAAGCCGGATGACCTGATAGGTGTTGGTAAGAGTTCGGACACCACCAAGTACAGGATCTGCAAACTCATCACCAATGCCAGCTTCACCACACCTGTCACCACCACCAGCAATAGCTCATCTGTCAACACACATTTTCATCATACATCTTTACCTTATTTCATTATTATCATAACTTAGTATCATCATCATCATAATCATCATCGTCATCATCATTACGATCCTGCTTCCTCCTCCTCATCATCATCATCATCATCATCATCATTTACTTCTCACACATGAACTGGGCGGACAAGCTCTGAAAACAGGACAGAGAAACTGTGGATCTCACTAACACCCACAAATTTGGTCATCATCATCACCAGCAGCAGCAGCATTATCTCCACCACCATTTCTTTTTCCACTAAGAAATAGGGGTGGGCAGGATTCAGAAACCGGAAAAAGAAAACAATGATGGGAGAGCTGTTATTAAAAAGCCCTGTGAATTAGATCATGCATACATTTATTCCTCACTCCAAGCCTTCAAACTCCGTGTCCACTCTCGTTGTTCTGCCAAACGGATATCATTCTCATCACATGTATACGCTGATTCTATTTCTGCAGGTGGTGCTGGAGGTGCCTTCACGTGGTGGCACCGATATGACCTGGTGGTGAAGTTGTTGACTATAGGATACAAACGCGTCTCAGTTCCCTTCCTATCCCCCGAAAGGAAGGTGGATAATTCCAGGACATCTCTCCCTGCAGCCCATTGGATTCACGTTCAGATGAGCCTCGGTTTGCAAGTACTACCACCACTACTAATGCTGCTCCTGCTGCTTCAATTCACTCATCGTTCAAGCTGTCAAATTCCTTGTGCACTTACTAGTTCTACTTTAAGGAAATCGTTTATCTATCTGCCTTTCTTTCTGTTTTTCTATCTAACAAGATCCAGACGCCTTAGTCCGAGAATGGGTGGCTATAAACGAGTTGCCTTCATGTCACCCTGTTAACGTTGGGTGTAGGGTTACGAGAGGCAGACCAAAAAAGACCTGGGATGAGGTCATAGAGTGTGACCTCAGGGATAGGGGACTGAATAGGGAGGCGTATGCATGATGTACTAATACTCGTATGACTCAGTAATCCTTTCCCTGCCACTCCCCAAACGCATTGTGAAGCCCCAGCTTCTGTAATTAGCATCTCTACCTGACCTGCGTTTCCATGACCCCAAGTGTGTGTGTGTGTGTGTGTGTGTGTGTGTGTGTGTGTGTGTGTGTGTGTGTGTGTGTGTGTGTGTGTGTGTGTGTGTGTGTGTGTGTGTGTGTGTGTGTGTGTGTGCCTTTTGTTTTAATCCTAATTCCTAACTGCTCAAGGCTACGCCTTTCTAGTGAGTCCAAAGTTGGTCTTATTAGTCAGTCTTCATATGGACGGTTCCGAATATCATGTCTCATTTTTGTCACTCCTGTTAGCATTTTCGAACGAATTTATATCCATTCCTATATGCTGCTACTACAGTGCTAATGTCCATCACTGATGTGCAGTACAGTTAGCACCGGTCATAATGACCACCCTGTTCCTCCCCTACACTCTTTACCAAGCCTGCCCAACCCAACCCTGAACCCATAATTACTGACAACGCAAAGCTCTCTCCCTCTACGCCATCTACCACTCCATACTTTCTGTACTATCCTTCTCTCTCTCTCTCTCTCTCTCTCTCTCTCTCTCTCTCTCTCTCTCTCATCCAGATTAAATGGTCTCCACTCATCCTATTATCCTCCTACCCTTCCTCAAAGAGCAATTGCCACCTCCTTGTAAATGTTACACAGGCGAGGCCGTCTGACCCTCTCTCACCTGACCCCACTCCTCATTGGTCTGACTTTCTGACCGCCACCTACCACTACTACTACTATTACTACCACACACACACACACACACACACACACACACACACACACACACACACACACACACACACACACACACACACACACACACACACACACCTCTACGGGTTAATAATAGAGAAGAATTACTATAATTGGCTCTCACAACTCCCAAGACTGGTGGAGAAGTGTGTGTGTGTGTGTGTGTGTGTGTGTCATTTTCCTGTCTGTGCTTTTTGGGCGCGTTTTCGGGATGGATTGGGCGCCAACAGCACCCACCGACCTGGCAACACTGGGAGACGGCCAGTAGCCGCTCTGAAGGTGCCCTTCCCAAGACGGCCTGTAGCCACTCAACCCTCCTGAAGGAGACAGCCTGTAGTCGCTCAACTCTCCTGAAGAAGACAGCCTGCAGCCTCTCTGAGTGAAATCAGGAGACAGCCTGCAGCCTCTCTGAGGGAAATCAGGAGACAGCCTGCAGCCTCTCTGAGGGAAATCAGGAGACAGCCTGCAGCCGCTCCAAAGGTGACCTTGGGTCTGCTGGTAGCTGCTCCCTCCCCCAGGCCACGGCCAGTAGCCGTGCCCCTAGAAGGCCACGGCCAGTAGCCGGGCCCTACAGCAGGAGACGGCCTGTAGCCACTCCGAAGGTGACCTTGGGTCTGCTGGTAGCTGCTCCCTCTCCCAGGCCACGGCTAGTAGCCAGGCCCTATGGCAGGAGACGGCCTGTAGCTGCTCCTCCGTCAGGGGCTAACTCCTGTTCTCCCACCCATGACTCAGAGGGAGTCCCCAGCCTGGAGGAGTACTGGAGAGGCCCTGTGACTTTCCCTGGCCTCTTCTCCCTGCAACCGGCTCTGGAGAAGACCCACCTGATGGACCCCGATATAGGCCAGTGCCGCAGCCCCTTCCTGATGGCGCCGCCGAGCTCCGGGGACCGCAGCCCTCAGGAACCCCAGACCACCCGCAGGACCCCCTGGCGGGTTCTCTCCACACCCCGACGCCGGAGATCTTCGTCCTCCGTCAGGTGCCTGAGCAAGAAGCTGTTCAGCCCCAGCCCTGAGGGTTGTACTCCCTCCTCCAGCCCTGAAAACACAGGGCCCTTCGCCATCCACAGCCCCGGACGAGAGAGGACGCCCCTGCGCGTGATCCCGTGGCCTCTGGATGCAGAGACCCCCGGCGGAACCCAGCCCCATTAGTAGTAAGGCTGTGACACTTCCGCCGCCCTTGCACCTGACCACCACGACGCCCAGATCAAAAAAGAGTGACAGTGATAGTACAGTGTCCGTGACTCAGTGACATGAAGGCAGAGCAGTGAACTAACCACATAACGGAAGTCAGTAAGAAAGCACCAGTGGTAATATCAAAGTGGTGGAGTGAGTAAAAGTGACAGTGCAACCGTGAACACGGCCACGCAGTCTATTATAGTGAATACGCTACCATCTGATAACACCTCCTAATACTAAAACCGTACACAGACCCCAGTGCTAAAATAACACTTACCAGCAGTGAAACAGTACCAGCTACTCCACGAATATATGTATAAAACTTAGACTTCCTATAACTAATAATACACAAACCTCTGCCCCAAGTGCTATTCATGTTGACCCGGGCAGTATCCTGCTTGATACTGATAATCTATATCTAGAGGTAAGAGTTGTAATTGTCCAGTGTATCTGTATACGTGACATCTACCCGTTCCACTGTACAACTTAGTAATACACGTGTAAGGTTGTTGCCTTGAGTTTTTGTGTCCTGCCTCTCTCCTGTTTGTCTAAGCTCCGGTCTAGAAAGAGAGCCCAGGTACACACTAGGAGTTTAACCCGCCCCGTCCCGACCACTTTTTGACCACTGGTACCCCCCAATCCCGACCATTTTTCGACCATTTTTTTTTTTTTTGCTAAAACTTTCGCTTTTGGTGAGAAACATCGAAAATTCATAAAGAAATTGCTCACCTGAGGTTTAAAATACTCATTACAGGTAGGAGAGCCTCCTTACCTTACTGGGTTTTCTATCAGGCTGGCACCAAAGAAAACGAGTTCTATGGGAGGATAACTATTTCACACCACTCATAAATGGTATTTATTTATTTACTGTTACGAATTTATATGTAATACAAGAGTATATTGGTTTTCAAGCAGTAATATAGGCATTATAAGCATTGTTTCACTCACTAATACCTGACCTTTTTTTGCCACATTACCTGATCATCATTTCTAACTGTTTCTTCCCCTAATGCTATGTAAAGTTTGTCCTCCACATTGTCATTGATTGGGGAATCACTCTGGCCCTGAATTTCGTACCGTGGCATGACATGGCTATACTGGCCAGGAACTGATAACAGGTGAATTGCTGAGAAAAGGGCATGCAGGGGGGGGAGGAGGTCATGCTGGGTAAGGCATTGTCTCTGCCTGGCATCTTGTTGAGGAAGGTGTCCCGTGTATACGTACCAAAATTGACTCGCGAAAATTGAAAATTGTGGAAATTATGAACCTTGCAATTGCAGGACGTTGAAGTACGTCCTCGGGATTAGCTGTGACAAAACCTGAGGACGTGGAAGTACGTCCTCGGGACGGCGCGGGTTAAGGGGCGGGAAGCCGACCCTTAAAACACCTAGCATTACCATAATAATAATAATAAATAATAACTATATTAATATTGATAATAATATCCTGTCCCGCCCCACCACACCCGACCGTTTGTTCGTTTAAAGATTCCCTTCACCTATAGTGCAGGCCGGGCTGTACATTAGCCCGGTCAGTGGGGTAGGCTATGGGCTGGTTAAAAATCAGTATGGGGGGAGGACAGGACCTGGGGATTGCCCAGCACACACGTCCTGTCTCCTGGCTGGCTTTGTGGTGTGTACACCCGACCACTGGCTACCGCACTGTTTTGGTGTAGAAAATCAGATTTGTGAGTGTGGGTAAATAATAATAATTAATAATAATAATAATAATAATGAATAATAATAATAATAAAATAATAATAATAATAATAAAATAATAACTAATAATAATAATAATAATAATAATAATAATAATAATAATAAAATAATAACTAATAATAATAATAATAATAATAATAATAATAAATTTTATAATAATAATACTAACACTAATAACACTAATATTAATACTATTAATGATAATAATAATAATATCCTGTCCCGCCCCACCACACCCGACCACTGGCTACCACACTGTTTTGGTCTAGAATTTCAGGCCAGTGAGTGTGGTAAATAATAATAATAATAATAATAATAATAATAATAATAATGATGATGATGATCAGTCTATCTATCTATCTATAGCCAGACGCCATAATCCCGTAAGGGGTGGCCGATTGACTTTAAGTTAGTGGTTTTGCGGGGAGGGGCACTAACCCTCCGCCAACCCACTTGTTGACACGTAGGGAACACGTATGTGTTGGTTATATGGTTACCACCCAGCTTTGTAAATGGTTTCCTGTAATGGTTTCCTGGCTTACAGGAAACCATTAGGCTTGTCAATGTAAAGCCACCTGAAAAGGAAAGAGGAGTAATAAAAAGTGACAGAAAAGATGGAAGAAATAGGAAGAGAGGACAGACACAGAAAAAGAATGATGAAGGTGAAGAAAGAAATAGGCAACACTACATCAAGTGAGTGGATGATGGTGGCCACCACCTACCACCATAATAATAATAATAATAATAATAATAATGATAATGATGGTAGTAGTAGCAGTAGTAGTAGTAGTAGTAGTAGTGACTGCTGATCTGGTAATGAACGTCACCTTGCAAATCTTACATCGTCATCCTTCTACCAAATTTGGCTAAAATCTTATCAGAACAGATTTATTTTAATAACTCCTCACACACACCGACTTTGGCCTTGACCCTTGACCTCTGAGTATTTGTCCTCAAGAGCCAGTCACTTCACTTCAGTCTTATCCTCAGGCCTTCCCCCAGGTTTAATCTATAATGAATTAAAGCTGATATTCTCTCTCTCTCTCTCTCTCTCTCTCTCTCTCTCTCTCTCAAACTTTCAAGCCCTCAAACCTTTACCTTTTATTTACTTTCCTAAAATAATAATAATAATAATAATAATAATAATAATAATAATAATAATAATAACAATAATAATAATAATAATAATAATAATAATGATAATAATAATAATAATAATAATAATGATAATAATAATAATAATAATAATAATGATAATAATAATAATAATAAGTACGTTTCGTTCTAGGCTGTCACTCCATCCTTGCACGTAGTTTGGTTAGAATCGGATAAAAACTGAGTTATCTCATGGTAGGAACAGTTCTCTTGGGGGTTCCTCCGTCAGCATAGTTCCGGCCATAAGATTAACAGTTTTTATCTGATTTTACCCAAACCTGGTGGATGGGTTGAGGATCAGCCCATGACAAAAACTATTATTTATGAGGTCAAGTTCACTCGGCATAGTCATATTTCGACCCTTTGTGTGTGTGTGTGTGTGTGTGTGTGTGTGTGTGTGTGTGTGTGTGTGTGTGTGTGTGTGTGTGTGTGTGTGTGTGTGTGTGTGTGTGTGTGTGTGTAACAAAATATTTCGATTAGTTTTGACACATTGCAACTTCTCATCCTGGAACAGCAGTCTCCAGGGATTTACGGGATTCGTTCACTCAAAATTCTACCAGCTTTTACTGCTCTCGATCACCTCTACCCTTTTTAAGGCTGTTAGTGGTCTTCTCTGCTTTGGGGACTATACATCCACTACTACGATGGAGTCGACTAACAACCGCAAAAGGAGTACGGTAGAGGAGACTGACAGTGCCAAAAGGAGCATGGTAGGGTGAGATGAGAGTTGCAACAGGAATATGTTTGAGTAGATAGATCACTGCATGAGTCGGGAACACTCCTTTAGCGGCTGTCAGTCTGCTTTATCCGAGCTTACTCCTTTTGCGGCTGTCAGTCTAATCTACCTTACTCTTTTTCAGTCTACTCTGCCTTACTTTTTTCAGTCCACTCTGCTATAGGCCTACTCCTTTTCAGTCTACTGTACTCTACTCTCAATCAATCTATTGTACCGTACTTTTTATGCGGATGGCGATCGTCATCTGTTGCCTTTGGACAGGTGTTCAGCAAAGTATAAACAAGAGCAGGCAGCACGTGAATCTTGTTGACACTTATATGCTGACAGAATCAAGCTTGGAAGGTAAGTATACACGTGATGGTGTGTGTGTGTAGTTATTTTATGTTTAGGAGCGTAAATAAAGAAAATTCATAGTGGGAGTAGTGGATAGTTTGCGTGTTTTGAGGCCCCCTGTACCCTCATTGACTAGGAACATTTTTGTGTTCAAAGCCTCCTTACAGCAGACATTGGGATTATCAGTATATTTATAGTTAGTGAGATCCATTAAGTCTGTGTGAAGTGTTTATAGATAATTTATTAAGGGTTAGTTTACCGACATTAGCTACACCCGCATGAAGTTGTCCTGGCACGGTGTGTAGCCAGACAACAAGACATGACAAGGGTTATAAGTGTAAGTTATAGCAATGGTAGTAGTGTACATCTGATTGAATGGCCTGAAACAGTTCTTAATAATAGCCAGACTGTTAGGATTACGTATGCACCACTTGTGTATCTATGTGCAGATAACTTGAGCTCAGCAGCGCCCATATTAATCTTTCATTGCTACTTTTCATCTTTTGACAGTAGGATGGGTATGATGAGTAATGCCAAGAAAGGTGGTAGTGGTGGGGTGACCAGGTTGCTGCCTCATGCCCGTACACAGCTCTTGTGGATGACATCCTCAGTTGTGAGTATACAAGCTCGGATATCGAATGTAGGCAAGAGAAAAGTTATGGTCTTTGAGAGAAATGAAGTCAGTGAATGTACAGTGAGGTTGGATGGTGAGGAAATGGAAAATGTGAGTACGTTTAAGTACTTAGGTAGTGTGATGAGTAAGGATGGAAGTTTGGAGGGTGAAGTGCTTGAAAGGGTACAACAAAGAAGAAATGTTGCTGGTTCCTTGAAAGCAGTGATGAGGAACAGGGAAGTGAGCGTGGAAGTGAAAAAGTTACAACATGACAGTATTGTCATACCAACTCTAATGTATGGAAGTGAATAGTGATGCTTGGGCCCTGTTGGAGGAACAGAAGTCAAGAGTTAGGTGGTTTGGCCATGTGGAGAGGATGGAGAGCAAGAGACTAATGAGAAGAGTGTAATAGAGTGAGGTGGAAGTGGGGAGAGGGAGGGGGAGGCCATGGATGAGATGGAGGGATGGAGTGGAGAGGTATATGAGAGAGGGGGGTGTGAGCTGGGAGCAGAGCGGTGAAATGGCGGGGGACAGGGCGACATGGATGCAGTTTGTTTGTAGCCACCTCTTACAGGATTGAGGCGTCTGGCAATAGATAGTCTCTTCCTCCCTCCTTTCGTCTCCTTCACTCCCCCAGCCCACAGTCACTGACATTTCATTCACTGTTGCTGTAGTTGTTTTAGTAATTGTTTTTCAGTTCGATATTATTATTCCTATCTGTCTTTTTTATGTTTTTTTTTTCATCCATCCATCATCCAATCCTACATTGCCCCATGAGGAGCGTAGGAGCCCGGGGCTAGGCAGTTGGGCCCGACATTTAAGATGAGAGTGACTAGCCTCACTCATCCCTGAGTGGCAATGCATGAGCAATCAACCCCAACCATCCCTTGGATGTAAACCTTCACCGGCTCGGTCCGATTGGAGTACAGTGATTACCCACTAAACCACCAGGCACCAAAATTTGGTTATATGGTTACCACCCAGCGTAGTAAATGGTTTCTTGGTGTACAGGAAACCATCTGGCTTGTCACTCAGTGTAGAGTCACCCACAGGCAGAAGGAAGAGGAAAGAATGAAGGAAAGAAAGACAGTAGAGGGAGTGTAAAGTTACCCATAGGCAGAAGGACAAGGAAAGAATGAAGGAAAGAAAGACAGTAGAGGGAGTGTAAAGTTACCCATAGGCAGAAGGACAAGGAAAGGAAGACAGAAGAGGATGGAAGGAAAGAAGGATGGAGGAGAGGAAAGGGCAGACACCCGACAACAGCACTACATCAAGTTAGTGGATGGTGAGCGGCCCCACCTTTTTTTTTTTTTTTATCCGAGTAAAATTTCCAGTATATTTAAATGCCAAGAATGTAACCTTTGATTTGTTTGCAAGTCTGGCAGAGGTGCCAATTTAGCAATTTTCCTATCTTGTGGAATTCACCCAGTGTTAGTGAAATATATTTTTTCTTTGCGTTCAGCTTCAAGAAAACCACCGTTACTCGAGTGATTTCTATAAACGTTTGCTGTTTGACAATGATAGTAGCCACTTTTATAACATTTTCTGTAGTTTGTTTGCATTTAATGGTATTCTAGCAACTTCAGTATTGCACGTTTAGCAGTATTTATGAATTTAGATGTAGCAACGGTGGTGGTGAACGATACGGCTGTGGAGTTGGATTTTTCACATGATTTTCTATTATAACCCTGCTGAGGGTGAGTAATTTAATAAACTAACATTATGAGATGTTAGAATGGTCATAGTCTGTGTGAAAGGGAAAATATCGTCATCATCATCATCCAGACCTCCTTTCTCTTTTTTTGAACTTGTATGAATGAAATGGTAAAGTATTTAAATTGACGTAAAACTTAGAGAGATTTAAACTGGTTAACCTTTTGGACAAATTCTTTTTTTTTTCTTTAGTTTCAGACAGTCACACTTCCTGGCTTAGTCAGATGTTAGATTAGTTTGATAATACCCAGTAGGTTAGACTTGAATTAATTTAGATAAAGTTCTGTTGTAGTGCATTCACTTCCTTTTGTAGTTTATTCATGTAGTTCATTGACAGATTAAGACAACAATGTAGTTCTGCCTCCTTCCCATGGCACTTCTTAACTAGCATCATATTGTATACGGTACTGCTTTTAATGTGACCCTAATTTACCCTGGTTTTATGGTAAATCTTGAACCATAATGAGTTGTCCAAACCTATTTCCAGTCACAAGGAAGTGCTATGGGAAGGATGTATAGCCAGTGTATTACATGTGTTAGGTTTGTTAAGCATGGTTTTAGTTCATTCTTTTCCTTTTTTCCCCTTGTGGATGTAAGCTATAACATCCATTCCCTGAAGCCCAGCAGTCCTGCATACCATATACCTCTACATGCCACCACTTCAGCACTAACACTACTGTCCATGCTGAATTCATGCTAGGGATGTCTCTCGGTTGCCGACGCTTTAATCCCATAAGGGGTGGCCACAAACAAAACGCCTCCATGCTGCCGTCCCCCATCATTTCACATCTCTGCTCCCACCACACACCCCTCTCTCATGTACCTCTTCACTCCGTCCCTCAATCTCATCCTCAGCCTCCCCCTTCCTCTACCCTCTCCTCCTCAGTCACATATACTCTCATCATTAGTCTCTCGCTCTCCATCCTCTCCATATGGCCAAACAGGACTGGTGTAGTGGTGTTATTGGGGGTGGTTTTGCTACATATTGGCAGGTCTTTTGACAGATCAGGAAAATCTGTCAGCACTTTGGCTCTCTGTTATCTTTTTTTGTTTTTTGTTTTTTTTCTTATTGAAGGGAACATTCTGTTATGCCTCTGGCCTTTGGTTCCTTCTTCCTTGCACAAAAAAAAGAAAAGATCAGTAGCATTAGAAAAAAATGTTGTGGTCTTCCTCTTCGTAGCACTTCTTTGTGACTAGCACCATATTGTTGTGTTAATCTCACAGCTCTGTATTAAAGATGAAAATATGGAGATTTTATGCCTAATTAAGGTGAAATTATTATAAACCAGTTAGATTAGGTTAGGGTAGCTTAGTCTATGCTAGTTGTGTTAGATTAGGTTATGCTCTTATGTTAGATTAGGTTAGGTTAGGTTGTTAGGTTAAATTAGGTTAAGGTAGGTTAGATTAGGTTATGCTGTTTTGTTGCTAGATTAGGTTAGGTTAGATTTGGTTATCCTATGTTATGTTGTTTAGATTTGGTTAGGTTAGGTTAGGTTATGCTATGTTAGGTTAGGTTAAGTTAGGTTAGGTTAGAAAAAGCCAGTAGCATAGCCATGACTTCAGAAATGAAAAATTATCCCAAATCTATAAGATCGGAGAAAGGAGAGGAATACAGTATAAGGAATGTTAGGGTGAGATGGAATGGAAGGAAATGAAGGAATGTGGATGATAGAGGTGTGGGGTATGTGGCTGGTTTTGATGCATTGGACAGCAGTGCCTCACAGTTATGTCAGGTTGGGTTAGTAAAGTTACATAAGTTATATTGGTATAGTTGTGGCAGATTACTTAGGTTGGCTTGGCTTGGTTAGGTTAGTAAAGTTACATAAGTTATATTGGTATAGTTGTGGCAGATTACTTAGGTTGGCTTGGCTTGGTTAGGTTAGTAAAGTTACATAAGTTATATTGGTATAGTTGTGGCAGATTACTTAGGTTGGCTTGGCTTGGTTAGGTTAGTAAAGTTACATAAGTTATATTGGTATAGTTGTGGCAGATTACTTAGGTTGGCTTGGCTTGGTTAGGTTAGTAAAGTTACATAAGTTATATTGGTATAGTTGTGGCAGATTACTTAGGTTGGCTTGGCTTGGTTAGAAAAACACAGCAGAATAACCTTGACTATCCAGAACTGCAAATTTATGGTTTTGTGTATTTTTTCATATACAAGGAAGAATGAACCAAAGGTTAGAAGCCAGCAAATTGTTCTCCTCTCTGTATCGTGTCATTTATAAAGGCTCCAACTTGCTTGCATGCCTTGGTCACCTAATGATGGCTCTCCACATGCCTTGATCTCTGGCAGCCTCCCTATTTAGTCTCTTATACCTGAGGTCACATTCTATGACCATATCCCAGGTCATTTTCAGTCAGCCTCTCATAACTGTACCTCCATCATTCACACCTTTCATCTTCCACACCCAGTTGTCATCCTCCATCCTCTCAACATGCAAGAAAGGTTGTTAATATTAATGCTACATACAAGAAGCAAAACAATTATCAGAATCTTGTGAGAGTGGGTTTGTAAACTACACCTAGATGGGTTAGGTTGGGTTTGCTGGAATATTATTTTAGGTTGGGTTAGGTTCTGTACTGCATCTTTTCTGGGTAATAGTGGATAATAATTAACTATCCTCCACTCTGCTGTCGGGCCCTGCTGCGGATGTCACTGATTGCAATGCGCAGTTGACCCTTGTGCGGTGTGGTGCGGTGAGGATCTGTCCGTTCTCCCCTTTGGGACTAAGATGCGAATGAATATGTTTGAATGGATGGGTAAATGGGGAGTGTGTCGTCCTGTCTTGGCTACCTCCCTTTCCTTGGGGGAAGCAGCCTAGGTATATAGATAGATAGATAGATCCTCCACTCTCTTTAATCTATCTATCTGTAGCCAGACGCCTTAATCCTGTAAGGGGTTGCCACAAACGAATTGCCTCCATGTCACCCTGTCCCCTGCCATTTCACTCCCCTCCCCTAAACTTACACTCCCTTTTCTCATATATCTCTCTACTCCATCCCTCCATCTCATGCTCAGTCTCCCCCTCCCTCTTCCCCCTCCACCTCACTTATTTACACTCCCCTAGCAAGTCTGTCACTCTCCATCCTCTCCACATGGCTCTTCTCAACTAGGTATAAAATTTCTGTCATTCTACCTTGCATATTGAGCAGTAACAAAGGATTAACAGGGGAATATGGTACTCTAGTTCTTTCACTTTAACTTGGCCCAGATTTTTGTCCTTTTGCAGCTTATTTCACATAGCTAAGTAGCAGGACAAGACAGTGTTGTGGCTCACCATCCTTTCCATAGCACTTCTTCATGACTAGCATTATAATCTAGCGTTAATCCATTATTACAGCTCAGCATTCAAGGTGGAGAGATGGTAATTTTAGGCCAAGTTAGAGTAAAAAGAAATTCTGTGTAAAGGATGTTAACCTCTCTCTTCCTTGCATCTTCACATTCTCTTTCCTTCAATACTTCTTTTTTTCTTTCCTCCTTCTCAGTTTCTATCTATCTATCTATTGCCAGATGCCTCAATCCCGTTTGGGGTGGCCACAAACAAATCGCCCCCACGTCGCCCTGTCCCCCGCCATTTCACTGCCCTGCTCCCAACTCACACCCCCCTCTCTCATATACCTCTCCACCCCATCCCTCCATCTCATCTTCGGCCTCCCCCTCCCTCTTCCCTCCTCCACCTCACTCACATACACTCTCTTCGTCAGTCTTTCACCCTCCATCCTCTCCACATGGCCAGTTTCCTTTCTGTATTTTTCCCTTCTCTCTTCTCTCTCTCTCTCTCTTGTTCATTCATTTTCATTTCTTCTCCCTGCCTTCCATCTCTTCCTTCTCCCTTCCTTGCTTCTTCACATTCCCTTTCCTTCCTTCCTTTTTTCTTTCTTCCTTCCTATTTCCATGCTCTGTTTTTCATTTCTTCTCCCATCCTTCCTTCCTTCATTCTCTTTCATTTCTTCTCCCATCCTTCCTTCCTTCATTCTCTTTCATTTCTTCTCCCATCCTTCCTTCCTTCATTCTCTTTCATTTCTTCTCCCATCCTTCCTTCCTTCATTCTCTTTCATGTCTTCTCCCATCCTTCCTTCTCTTTTCATACAGTTATATTGCATTGCATAAAAGCCACAAAATCCATTAATTTACTGGCCTTCAGGTTTGCTAGGTACAGAAAGTTAGGTCTCCCAATCCACCATTTTTCTATCCATCAATCTATCTAACTATCTATCTATCTGTCTGTCTGTCTGTCTGTCTATCCATCCATCCATCCATCATCTATCTGACTATCAACCTATCTGTCTGTTGCCAGATGTTTTAATTTCCTAAGAGATGGTCATAAACAAATCACCTCCATCTCACCCTCTCCACTACCATCTGGCTGCCTTCTCTCTGAGTCATTCCTTACCCTCCTATACTTCTCCACCCCACCCCTCCACCTCATCCTTGGTCTCCCTCTCCCCCTCCTCCCCTCCCACATCCTCTACATATACGGTGTTCACCTATGAGAGGGCACACAGCACCCATCTGGCAGCAAACTCTCATCCCTTTTCAGTCCAACTCTCTAATGCAAGAATTACCTGTTACACCCACTCCTTCATGTATACAACAGCTCAACTCTGCAGCTGTCTTCCTCTGTCTCTATCGCCTACTGCCTGTGTATTTCCTACTGCCTATGACCTCCAGTGTAGGTAGGTAGGTAGGTAGGTAGGTAGGTAGGTAGGCAGGTAAGTAGGTAGGTAGGTAGGTAGGAGGTAAGTTAACCAGTGCTCCCAGTCCTACCTGTATGCAGTAGATCAGCTCCGCAACTGTCTTCCTCTGTCTGTATTGCCTGCTGCCTGTGACCTCCAGTGTAGGTAGGTAGGTAGGTAGGAGGTAAGTTAACCAGTACTCCCAGTCCTTCATGTATATTTGCAACAGGTCGACTCTGGAACTGTCTTCCTCTGTTTCATTCCTACTGCCTGTGACCTCCAATCTTTTAAATGCAGTGTGTCCAGGGATCTCAAGATGAATGAGTCCTGAATTTGGCTTTGTTATTTTTTATTTATGTATTTTTTCTTGGAGGGAACAATCTTGCAGGCTTCTGGCCTTTGGTTCCTTCTTCCTTGCATAAAAGGTCAGTGTCTTGTTCTCCATCTCTTTCCACGGCCAGAACATTTATAAATTCATACATTTTCCCATCTTACCGTTCATGTCATTTTGTTTTGTTTATAAAGGCTCTAACATGCTGGCATACATCAGCCTTGGTCACCTAATGTCAGCTCTCTGTGCTGCTTGATCTCTAGCAGCCTTTCTTCAGTCCCTTGTCCCTGAGGTCACAGTGTATGGACCTCATCTGAAGTCTTTTTTGGGCTGCCACAAACAACTCCACCCTAAACAGTCATCCTTGTCAGTCCAGTGGTACACTACCATACACCCTCACCAGTCATCCTTGTCAGTCCAGTGGTACACTACCATACACCCTCAACAGTCATCCTTGTCAGTCCAGTGGTACACTACCATACACCCTCACCAGTCATCCTTGTCAGTCCAGTGGTACACTACCATACACCCTCACCAGTCATCCTTGGTAGTCCAGTGGTACACTACCATACACCCTCACCAGTCATCCTTGTCAGTCCAGTAGTACACTACCATCCACCCTCAACAGTCATCCTTGGTAGTCCAGTAGTACACTACCATACACCCTCAACAGTCATCCTTGGTAGTCCAATAGTACACTACCATACACCCTCACCAGTCATCCTTGGTAGTCCAATAGTACACTACCATACACCCTCACCAGTCATCCTTGTCAGTCCAATAGTACACTACCATACACCCTCACCAGTCATCCTTGTCAGTCCAGTGGTACACTACCATACACCCTCAACAGTCATCCTTGGTAGTCCAATAGTACACTACCATCCACCCTCAACAGTCATCCTTGGTAGTCCAGTAGTACACTACCATACACCCTCAACAGTCATCCTTGGTAGTCCAATAGTACACTACCATACACCTTCAACAGTCATCCTTGTCAGTCCAGTAGTACACTACCATACACCCTCAACAGTCATCCTTGGTAGTCCAATAGTACACTACCATACACCTTCAACAGTCATCCTTGTCAGTCCAGTAGTACACTACCATACACCCTCAACAGTCATCCTTGTCAGTCCAGTAGTACACTACCATCCAGAATATAACTGTTTGTAGCTTCAGACAGTAAATGGTAACTGCCCAGTTCTGTATTCTGTTTATGTATCTGCAGCCAGATGCCTTAATACTGAAATGGGTGGCCACAAACAAATCACCTCCATGTCACCCTGTCCCCTGCCATTATACCCCCCTTCCCCCCAGCTTACATCCCCCTCTCTCATATACCTAACTACTTCATCCCTCCATCTCCTCCTCAGTCTCCCCCTCCCTCTCCCCCACTCCACCTCACTCTCATACTCTCTCCTAGTTAGTCACTCACTCTCCATCCCTCCAGCTCACACCCCCCTCTCTCATATACCTCTCTACCCCATCACTCCATCTCATCTTCAGTCTCTCCCTCCCCCTCCCCCCCCTCCACTTTTCTCGCATACAGTCTCCTAGTTAAAAAAGACAAACCAATTCCATTTTTCCCGTCATGGTGTAGGGTGTTGAGGTGAGGCTGAAGTAGTTCACAACATTGAAGGGTGGCAGAGTCTTGGGTCACCTCTGGGTCTTGACAAGTCAATGTAGTAGTAGTAGTAGTAGTAGTAGTAGTAGTAATAGTGGTAGTAGGAATGATAGTAATAATAATAATAAAAATATTAATAATAATAACAGCCATAGTAGTGGTGGTAGTAGTAGTAGTAATGCTAATGATAATAATAATGTATATTATAATGATCTGATTTCTGCATGTTTGTTTGTTACCATAACAGCAAACATGGCGCATGTGTTGCAAAGTTGTGTTGGAGCAAGGCACTGTTAAAATGCATTAACATGAAGAATAAAACAATTTCCGGTCCAGTTGGGCCACCAGTTCCCAAGTTATGACTTATATCTGGCCTTATGTTGCTAATTTAGTGAACCCAATGGACTGCAGGTTGAAGTTACCCTCATCCAACAGTGCATCATCCAGGGGTAGTGTGGTAGTTGAGGCACATTTGCCTTTTCATGTATAAGATGTAACCAAATTATCAAGGTAATAAGTTTTGAAGAGTTGTAATATGTATGATTGTTAGGTTGTTATTTAGTGTATAGAACCTCATCAGTTTTACACCTAAACCATGCCTAGTTAGACCTATCTATCTGTCTGCCTATCTATCTTGTAATATGTATGATTGTTAGGTTACTATTTAGTGTATAGAACCTCATCAGTTTTACACACAAACCATGCCTAATTAGACCCAACCCTGCTGTTGTTAGTGATGTTGTGTTACCAGTAAATTCCCTAATAGGTCACATTTGATGAGTGCCCTGACCCACTAAACCACCAGGCATCCATCTGGCTTTACTTTATCCTGCCTTCACAATACTATATAATAATAATGTCTTAAACCTTGGCTTACATGCAGTGTTGATTTTAAGACAGGTGTGTCTTCCAAAATATCAGTTCATTTATTTCTTTCAGATGAGTGGAAGTGAAAGTTTAAGGAAGGAAGAAAGGAGATCAAGAAGGTTTGGACATGCTGAGAGAAAGGCCTTGAGACCCTGGGTGAGGATGTGAAGAAGCTGCGGCCGTCACCAGAGAGGTGGACAGTGAATGACATGGCATGAGGTGGTGTGTGCTGAGTCCGTACAGTGTTGTTAGTGAGCTGGTACACAGGCATGAGTGCCAACCTTATATATATATAGAGAGAGGTACAGTGTTATTAGTCAGCTGGTACACAGGTATGAGTGCCAACCTTATACTGTATATATATATAGAGGTACAGTGTTATTAGTGAGCTGGTACACAGGTATTACTGGAGTTATTGCTACAGGTATTAAAAAGAGAGTTTGCACATAGGTAGTAATAGTTGTTACTGTATGAGAAGAATTGCTGTAAACCTGGCACAGAGTTATTACTAGTGTTATTACTAGAGGTACACTTGTTGTTAATTCCAATCTGTCTGGCCTAGCAGACCCATCAATCACAGGCAAGCAACTGCCCCTGCAGGGCCAGCCTGTGGAGTGAACTGATGTTGCCATGGGGTGGACAGCACCTCGCCACAGTAAGGTGCAGGGAAGGTTGTGGAGGATTGGTTCCTGGATGGATGCCACATTTGCATCTTCACACATTTAACATGGGCACCATAGTAGGCTCCACATCACCTTGTCGTTTGGTTATATGGATACCACCCAGCGTTATAAATGGTTTGCTAGGTTACAAGAAACCATTTGGCCTGTCACTCAGTGTAGAGTCACTTGTAGTGGAAAGAAGAGTAATAAGCAGTGACAAGATGGATGGGAGAAATATGGAGAGAGGAGGGCAGGCAAAGAAAAAGAATGATAAAGATGAAGGACGAAGTAAGCAGCGCTACATCAAGTGAGTGGATGATGGGTTGCACCACCACATACCACTACTAGAGGTACAATGTTACTAGAAAGCAGGTACACAGGTATTAATAGAGGTTATTATTAGAAGTATTACTAGAGAGCTGGCATGGAACACAATGAGGAGGAGGAGGAGGGGGAGTGCTGTCAGGTGAACCCATTGTGTAAAATAGATGTAACAGTGAAAATGTGATGATGATGATAATGATGATGATGATGATGATGATGATGATCTTTATGGATTGTGTAGAGTGTTTTGTCATTTTAGTCTGTCTGTATGTTATGTGTTTGTTTCTTCTCGTGTGTAGGCTTACTTTATGAATGTGTCTGTGGCCCATGCACTGGACATGCCGTTAATTTGTCCGCTCTCTCTTGTATTTTTTCTTTCCTTGCCTTCTGGACTCCACCTCACCCCATCCTTAAGTGGAAAAAAGAAGGTAGGATGATGATGATGATCTAACCATCTATCCCTAACCAGATGCCATAATCCTGTAAGGGATGGTTGTTTGGCTTTGATTTAGGTGTTTTATGGGAAGGGACACTAACCCTCTGCCAACCCACTTGTTGACATGTAGGGAGCAATATATGGGTTGTTTATATGGTTACCACCCAGCTTTGTAAATAATTTCCTGGCTTGCAGGAAATCAGTTTGCTTGTCACAGTGTAAAGGCACTTGAAAAGGAAAGAAGGCTAATAAAAAGTGACAAGAAAGATGGGAGAAATAGGAAGAGAGAGGGCAGACACAGAAAAAGAATGATAAAGGTGAAGGGAAGAGTAGGCAGCACTATATCAGATGAGTGGATGATGGTCACCACCACCTGCCAATGATAATGATGGTGATGAAGGGTGTGGTGGTGGTTCATGAAGGATGTTATGTGGTTGATGGTTTCGTATGTCTGTGGTGCAAGGATGTATATGTGTGGTGGTGAGGGGTAGTGCTGGGTGGAGGGGAAGGGATATTGTCTGAATACCTCCTTTTTTGCAGGAAGAAGGTGGAGAAAGGAGTACCACACAACCCATACAAACTTGGTTGAACTCTTGCCCCCGTTGAGGAAGGAGGAGGAGGAGAAGGGACGGCCAGATGACCTTCTCAGGAAGCTGCATCTGTACACAAGAAGGACCCCCCCCCCCAGGCCTCTCACCCACAAAACACAGGTAAGTTCTCTCCTATAGCTTGTAATGTCTTTTTTCAGCTGTTGTATTCTTTATGCCCACTGCCTTATCACACAAATTCATCATCGTCATCATCATCATCATCATCACCATCATCATCATCATCATCATCATCATTCATCATCTTCATCATCATTCATCATCACCATCATCATCATCATCATTCATCATCATCATCATTCATCATCATCACCATCATCATCATTCATTATCTTCATCATTCATTAGTCATCATCATCATCATCATTCATCAGTCTTCGTCATTCATCACTCATCATCATCATCATCATCATACAGACATCCTTTCCCACAGGGCCAAAAAAAACTTGGTAGAATGAGATACTACTTAAAGTTTGCCCAGTTGAATGAGCCACACTGCCATTCACTCACCATTCAAGCCTCTGGAATCCTAGCTCCACCTGATAGATAAAAAATAAATAAATAAAAACCCACACATGCCTCTCACTCCTTTGACAAGCTATCTAGTGACTCAAGTTGTAAAGAGGTGCTGAACCCTCATTATGCACGCGCAACATTCACCCTGCCAAAGCATTCACTTTTATTATTATAATTTTTATTAATATCATTATTATAGATGGTAGGTAGGGGCGCTCACCATCCACTCACTCGATGTAGTGCTGCTCTCGGGCGACTGCCCTTTCCTCTCCTCCTTCAGTCTTTCCTTCCTCTTCTGTCTTTTTTTTTCCTTCATTCTTTCCTCTTCCTTCTGCCTATGGGTGACTATACACTGAGTGACAAGCCAAATGGTTTCCTGTACACCAGGAAACCATTTACTATGCTTGGTGGTAACCATATAACCAAATTATGGTGCCTGGTGGTTTAGAGGGTAATTACGGCGCTCCAGTCGGATTGAGCTGGTGAAGGTTTATATCCAAGGGGTGGTTGGGGTTTATTGCTCATGTAATGCCACTCAGGGATGAGTGAGGCTGGTCACTCTCCTCTTAAATGTCAGGACCAACTTGCCTAGCCCCGGGCTCCTACGCTCCTCATGGGGCAACATAGGATTAAATGATAATAGTGATGATAACAGTAGAACCTGAAAGAAGTACCAGTGTGATAAAGCACTTTTTACAAACAGAAGAGTTAAAATAAAGGTGGCAAATTAATATTAACATACTTCTTAAAAAACAAAAGAAGAGGTTGAAACAAACCTTAAAAATGGAAACCTCTCATTGAGCAGATATGCATCAGAAGTTTAATTGTTGTATCTGATAGTAAAAGGCAGCCTTCACGCCCTTCAAGCTACTTCTGAGAAGTAAATCACATGTAGAACTAAAATTTTCATATATCAGAAATAAAATTTGAAAGAAATTATGAATTGTACAATTTGGATACCTACAATGAAAACTTTAATTATTCTTAACACTATGTTTAACACAAAAAGTTGTAGCTGTTAATCTGACACTTTGTTTTAATGCTTATGGATGGTAACAACATTGGAAGCCTTCAGTTTTCAGAGGCAATTTCTGATAGTAATGTGTACAGTTCCATCATTCATCATCATTCATCATCCAATCCTACATTGCCCCATGAGGAGCGTAGGAGCCCAGGGCTAGGCAAGTTGGTCCTGACATTTAAGATGAGAGTGACCAGCCTCACTCATCCCTGAGTGGCATTACATGAGCAATAAACCCCAACCATCCCTTGGATATAAACCTTCACTGGCTCAATCTGACTGGAGCACAATAATTACCCACTAAACCACCAGGCGCCAAAATTTGGCTATATGGTTACCACCCAGCGCAGTAAATGGTTTCCTGGTGTACAGAAAATCATTTGGCTTGTCACTCAGTGTAGAGTCACCCACAGGCAGATGGAGGAGGAAAGAATGACAGAAGAGGGAGTGTAAAGTCACTCGTAGGCAGAAGGATGAGGAAAGAATGAAGGAAACAAAGACAGAAGAGGATGGAAGGAAAGAAGCATGGAGGAGAGGAAAGGGCAGACACCCGAGAGCAGCACTACATTGAGTGAGTGGATGGTGAGCGTCCCCACCTACCACAAGTTTTGAAAAAACTTTCCGTTACTGTTGATGATGCAACAGCTGTAAATACTGTACCGTAATTGGTTCAGTGGTGCCTGCCTTGATACAGGATCAGTACAAGAGTACAGGACAAGCAGGCTTGATGGATCTCCACAATACACATCCATCACATTCTCTATCTTCCTTTTTTCTGTATTAATTAAAAAATAATTTTTGTTTTTAAATCATGATTTTTTCATTCTGATTTAACTCTATCTATCTATCTATTGCCAGACGCCTCAATCCCGTTTGGGGTGGCCACAAACAAATCGCCTCCAAGTCGCCCTGTCCCCCGCCATTTCACTGCCCTGCTCCCAACTCACACCCCCCTCTCTCATATACCTCTCCACCCCATCCCTCCATCTCATCCTCGGCCTCCCCCTCCCTCTCTCCCCCTCCACCTCACTCATATACACTCTCTTCGTCAGTCTTTCACCCTCCATCCTCTCCACATGGCCAAACCACCTCAGTGTATTCCTCATAACGCTTCCTATCACATCCACATCCACACCACAACGTTCCTTTATATCCTCATTTGTCAGCCTGTCTCTCCACGTGACTCCACAGGCTCCTCTTAAATAACTCATTTCCACTGCTCTCACTCTTGACTTGTGTCCTTCCAACAATGTCCAAGCTTCACTTCCGTACGTTAGAGTTGGTATCACAATACTGTCATGTAGTAACTTTTTCACTTCCATGCTCACTTCCCTGTTTCTTATCACTGCTTTCAAGGAACCAGCAACCTTTCTTCCCTGCTGTACCCTTTCAAGCACTTCACCCTCCAAACCTCCATCCTTACTCATCACACTACCCAAATACTTAAACGTACTCACATTTTCCAATTCCTCACCATCCAACCTCGCTGTACATTCACTAACTTCACCTCTCTCAAAGACCATCATTTTACTCTTTCCTACATTCACCTTTAGGTTCCGTTTCTTACACACTCTCTCAAACTCATCCACCAAGCCTTGCAGCTCCCCTTCGTCTTCACTCAACAACACAGTATCATCTGCAAACAACAGTACAGGGAGTTTCCAAACACTATCCTCTCTCACCAGGGCCACTCCAACATCCACTACCCTACCTTGTACCTCTTTTATTACCCCATCCATGTACAGATTCAACAACCATGGAGACATGACACATCCCTGTTTCAACCCAACTTTCAAAGAGAAAAATTCACTTAGTTCACCATTCACACGCACTGCAGCCTTCGCACCATCGTACATACTCTTCACAGCATTCAACAACTTCCCATCTACTCCATATATTCTTAATACTTTCCACAATCCTTGTCTATCCACCCTGTCATATGCTTTCTCCAAATCCATGAAAGCTGCATACAACTTCTTTCCCTTCTCTAGAAACTTTTCCACTAAAGATCTAAGAATGAATATCTGATCTACACAACCTCTTCCCTTCCTAAAGCCTCCCTGTTCTTCTCCAACTAATTTCTCTGTTCTTTCTCTAACTCTGTCTATAAGTATCCTACCATACACTTTTCCTATTATACTAAGAAGACAAATGCCCCTATGATTACCACACACTTCTTTTTCCCCTTTTCCTTTGTACAAGGGAATAATTATACCTGACTTCCAATCCTCCGGGACTCTACCTTCCTCCCAGGCCAATCTGCACATCTTCCACATCCATTCTACTACTATCTCTCCCCCATGCTTCAGCATTTCACCACACACTCCATCAACTCCTGGGGCTTTCCCCGATTTAACTTTCTTCATTGCTTCCACAACTTCTATCCTACTGACTTCTTCCTGTCTTCTCACCTCCCTCCTTCTCCCAGCCATTCCCCAGCCACTTATACTCGCATTACTACCATCCTCTACGTTCAACAATTCCTTAAAGTGTTCTCTCCATCTGCTCACTTTTTCTCCCTTCTCCACTAGTAATCTACCATTTTTATCTTTCACTCCCCTGCTAACTTCACTTCCACCCTGTCTTACTCTTTTCACTTCTCTCCAGAACATTTTCTTACAGTCCCTCCACTTTACACTCAAATTCCTTCCAAATTCCTCATCCACTCTCTTCTTACTCTCTCTTACCAATCTTTTCACCTCTCTCTTCCCTTCCACATATAACTCTCTCTTCCGCCTCTCAACTTCTTCCACGCCCCTATTTCTCATCCATTCATTGTATGCTTTCTTCTTTTGTGCCACAGCCTGTTTCACCTCTTCAGTCCACCATGCTGTTCCTTGCACCCCCCTCCGTCTTCTCTTCCTTCCACACACCACATCACATGCTGCACATATTTCTTCTGTAAATATCTTACACATACCTTCCACGTCTCCCATCTGCTCCAATTCATATTTGCCCAATCGTTCCTCCACTTCTCTCTTATACTCTTCCTTTTTCTCATCCTCTTGTAACCTTTCCACTCACCTTGCAACTACTCCTTCCTCTCGTCTTTCCCTTCTTCTATTCCTCCATCTTACTTGCATCCTAATTCTGGCCACCACCAAGTAGTGGTCAGAAAGTCCACTCCCCCAACCTCTATACACTCTTGCATCCCTTACACATCTTTGCATCCTTTCATCCACACACACATAATCAATCATTGCCTTCCTTTCATTCAGTTCACCACCCACCCTTCTCATCACTCGCCATGTATACCTGTGGATCATTTTATGCCTGAAGAGGGTATTGGCTATCACCAACCCCCTCCCAGCACAAATGTCCACTAACGCACTCCCATTCTCATCTATCTCAGCAGGCACACCCCACTCACCAACTATTCCATCCACCTTCACATTACCAACTTTACCATTCATATCACCAATCAAAAACACTCTCTCATTCCTTCCAAACTTTTCCATGCACACTTCCACATTTGTCCAGAACTCTTCTCTCACTCTTCTAGCACGATCTTGCGTTGGCGCATACACACACACAATCGCCCTCATTTGTATTCCAACTTTCAACTTTACCCACACAATCCTTGACCCAACTGATCCATACTGTCTTATGCTCTTCTTCCATCTTTTACTCACAACTATACACACTCCTTCCTTTGCCCTCTCATTCTCATCTACTCCTGCACATATACCCCATCCATATTCCCATTCTCTCACACTTTCTCCTCTCCATTTTGTTTCAGTCATTCCACATACATCCACTTTCGCATCCTCAAGCACCTGGACAATCTCTCTCTCTTTCACCTCATCATTTGCTCCTCTTACATTCCATGTACTCATTACCAAGTCCTTTGTCCGGTCCTGGGTCGTCATCGTTTGGTCAGTCCTTGTCCGAGGCTTCTTGTTTGTTTTTTTTAGTTAGTTGTTTTCCGGGGAGGGGCACTAACCCTCCGCCAACCCTTTTAGTCGCCTTTTACGACAAGCAGGGATACTGGGGGAGTATTCTTGAAAACCCCCCTACCCCCTGCTTGACATTTCTTTGACACTTCAGTTTACTTATTTAATTTGATGGGTGAATAAGAGTTGGGCTGAATTGATGTTATTTATTTTTTTGTCATACACTATATCTCTCCCAACACTTCCACAGCGTACTTAGTGAGGTCAGTGGCTGCTCTGCTCAGCTGGTGCATGCACTAGTTGGCAGAACAGTACCCTCATTGTCAGCAACATCATCCAGTACGTCATCCTCTTCATCAACCAAACCATCATCATCATCAACCAGGTCTTTGGGGTGATTTAGAGGCTGCAGCAATGAGAGGAGAGAAGAGGCCAATGAAAATGGGTTCACTGCAGCACATATGACAATTGTATACAAGTACCTGTCTGTTGGAATGCCCCAGGCCGTACCCAACCCCCTGGCAGCGCTACAGGTGATATTATAATTTGTCAGTGTAATGCACAAATCCTGCACCAGCACCACACAACACATTTAAGTGTAATGCACAAATCCTGCACCAGCACCACACAACACATTTAAGTGTAATGCACAAATTCTGCACCAGCACCACACAACACATTTAAGTGTAATGCACAAATCCTGCACCAGCACCACACAACACATTTAAGTGTAATGCACAAATCCTGCACCAGCACCACACAACACATTTAAGTGTAATGCACAAATCCTGCACCAGCACCACACAACACATTTAAGTGTAATGCACAAATCCTGCACCAGCACCACACAACACATTTAAGTGTAATGCACAAATTCTGCACCAGCACCACACAACACATTTAAGTGTAATGCACAAATCCTGCACCAGCACCACACAACACATTTAAGTGTAATGCACAAATTCTGCACCAGCACCACACAACACATTTAAGTGTAATGCACAAATCCTGCACCAGCACCACACAACACATTTAAGTGTAATGCACAAATCCTGCACCAGCACCATACAACACATTTAAGTGTAATGCACAAATCCTGCACCAGCACCACACAACACATTTAAGTGTAATGCACAAATCCTGCACCAGCACCACGCAACACATGTAGTAGTGTCCTGAAGCACATCTGAAATGTGAACCCAGTGAACTGTGGGCTGAAGCTGCCCTCCTCCTGCAGTTCACCATCCACTTTTCTGGGGATAGGGAGGCAGCTGAGGAATGTTTGTCAAACCTGGCAGTGGAGCTGACCAGTACACCACATGAAGGCATCCCTCCTTATAATACTTTACTAAGCTTATATTGTTTGTTAAATGGCTTGTGTACTACATCTGTCTTCACTCAGTGTTAACAAACGCCATATAATAAAGTCATATAAACTTATGGAGGGTTGTTGATTCTGTTATCTGGGTAGGCATCATTATAAATACTTGCCAGTGTATCACCTCAGACATTACAACAATTGGGACAAGATTAAGATATCAAGTATCCTGGAGTTTGGTAACATGTTGGGAATAATTATCTGTGAACTAGTGTGTTAATTAAGGGCATAAACTGCTAGCCATGTGGGGTAGATGAACAACAAGAGACTGACTAGGATAGTGTGCGTGCATGGGGTGGAGGGGGAGACCGGGGGTAAGATGGGAGGATGAACTGGAAAGATAAATGAGAGAGGAGGATATGAGTTGGAGGGAGGGCATCCAAAGGACAGGGTAATGTGGAAGCAGTTTGTTTCTGGTTATCCCATACAGGATTAAGGCTTGTGGCAATAGTAATATAAATTATTCCTATGTATTGCCAGCAGCATTAATCCTTTAAGGGTTACTTCACTTGTGTTTACGATTGTTGTGCGCAGCCAGAGTCAGGAGTTTGAGGATGTGGTTTCAATTCCAATAGCTTTATGCACCCGTTACAATAAATATGCATTATTATTGGTCACCAGAATCAAAGAGAGTGTACTGAGATGGTATGGTCATGTGGAGAGAATAACAATTGAGTGGTGAAAAAGGTATATCTCAGTGAATTTGAAGGAGGGAGGAGGCGAGGTAGGCCAAGGAGGAGGAGGAGGGATATGGTGGATGAGTGTGTGAGGAAGAGATGTTTGGAAGTCAGTGAGGCTAGGGGACTAACAAGAGATTGAGCTGGCTGGATGAATGTTGTGAGGAGAAGCACATGATCAGGGATTTGACACCCCTTTTTAATGTGGCAGTGTCCGTTTTGACTATCGGATACGTTTGTGTGAAGCTACAGAATGTGGTGAATGTTTTTGGCATATCAGATAGAGCTAGGATTTCGGGGGCTTGAATGATGAGTGAATGGAAGTGTGGCCCATTGGACTAGGCAAATCTGGACTGTCTGGACGTTGCTACTCCTCACCCTGCCCTAGGGTGGGAAAGGAGGTCCAGATGATGATGATGATAGGTCATATGTTAATTTTGTTTGTGTTTTAGATATAACTTTTATTTTTGTTTAAAACTGCCTTATGCCGTATATAGCATTATAGGTGTAAACTGGTGGTTGTTAAACACCCAGGCCCCATTTTTGCCCATAAGTTACGTACTCTTTTATACGAACAGATTTCCATAAACGTAACTACTCATACCATCAGGAGGCCTTTTGTATTAGGGTTTTTGTGAGTAACCACATTGTCATTTTGCATAGTGCATGTGTGGATGGTAGAGAAAAAGTTGAGTGGTACCTTTAATACTTTATAAGTGTAGGTGTTACAGAAGGAGTTAAGTGCTAAAGGGAAGATGATTAACCAGGTTGTACTTATAAGGTGGAACCATTACTTCAGATTGTTAGGTGATGTGTTAATGACTGTGGCATATGTCACTGGGTATACTGTTTGACTGTTATGTCACTGGGTATACTGTTTGATTGTTATACTCTCTCTACTTCAGATTGTTAGGTGATGTGTTAATGACTGTGGCATATGTCACTGGGTATGCTGTTTGACTGTTATATTCTCTCTCTCTCTGGTGGGGAGGAAGGGGGATCCTACCTCATCCCTTTTCTTAGGTAGGAATTGGAGGAGAAATATTTGGATGCTGTGTATGAACAGGCAGTTCTAGTGGTGTATTGGGATGCTATGTATGAATAGGCAGTTCTAGTGGTGTATTGGGATGCTATGTATGAACAGGCAGTTCTAGTGGTGTATTGGGATGCTATGTATGAACAGGCAGTTCTAGTGGTGTATTGGGATGCTATGTATGAACAGGCAGTTCTAGTGGTGTGTCTGACCTCTCCAGTTTGTTATATTTACCCAAACAGAATAAAGTTGTCTGTATATGACAGGATTATACAGTACTGAAGATCCGTATAATTGCAGAGAAGGGGTTAAAGTGACTCGTTATCCCACAGGGCATTCGGCAAGTATCAGATCTGAGCCAGTGGGCAGTGTTTTGTGTTTTGGACACATTAAACCTTTCAGTATGATGATGTATTTTATATTTTTAAAATTAATTCTCCTAACAATTTTGTCGAATTTTGACGAACCACCTACAGCCAAGATGCAAGTCATTTTGTGATTTGGACCCAAACCTTTCAGTATGATAATGTTGTATTTATTTATTTGTTTTTAAAATTTCTAACAATTTTATTGAACCGAGATGAACGTCTCATAGTCAAGATGCTGCTAGTACTCTCTTCAAAGTAAAATACTATTAATGTAAATTGTCCGTGAATAATGAAAATAAATATTTTAAAGACATCATATTGAAAGGATCAGGTATAATATTTTATTGGTACCCACATAATGAAACATTTTTAGTAACTGATCTTAGGATTGAAACTTCTTTACTAGTAACTTTTCAGTAAACACAGTTTTCATTATTCGTCCTTTATCAGTGCCAGCCACTTACTCCTCCTGCTCTCTTAATGCCAGCCTCCTGTCTCTCTCTCTTGTCCTTCAGTGTTAGTATTTTCCTTCTCCTTCCCTTGTTTGTCAGTGCCAGCCCTTTTTCTCCCCCCCCTCCCCCTCAGCACTACCACCACCACCCTTTATCTCTTTCACAGAGCTTTCTCCTCCTCCTCCTCCTTCCTCCCCTCTCTCTCATTTGCAGCCTTCTCCTCTCCCTCTTTTCTCAGTGCCCTTCCCTTACTCCCCCCTCCCCCTCTTTCTCAGTGCCCTTCCTTTACTCCTCCCTCCCCCTCTTTCTCAGTGCTCTTCCCTTGCTCCCTCCCCCCCACTCTTACTCAGTGCCCCTCCCATACTCTTCCTTCTCCCCCTCTCCCTCCCCCCTCAATTGTAGCCTCCTCCTCCTCCTCCTTGTTTCTCAGTGCCCACTCCTTTTTCTCTCTCTATCTGTGCCAGCTCCTCATTCCATCTCAGTGCCAGCCTGTTCCTCCTCCTCTCATCTCCATCTTAGTGCCAGCCTCTTCCTCCTTTATTCTGTGTGTGTGCCAGCTCTGTACTCCTCCTCCTTTATTCTGTCGCATTGCCAGCCCCTTCCTCCTCCATTTTCCTCTCTCAATGCCAGCTTCCCCCTCCCCCTCCTTCTCATACCGCCAGCGTCTTCCACCTCTTCATTCTCGTTATCCTCTCTCTCAATTTCAGCCTCCTCCTCCTCCCTCTACCCCCTCACTGCCAACACCTTCCTTATTCAAGAAAGAGCAACTGGTTACTTGCCTCATAATCCAGCCTGAGCTAAGATGTGTAGACCCAGGCACCTGTGCTCCTGATGGGACACTGAAGGGTTGTATACCATAATGGTTAAATGGTTGGAGAAGTCATTTTTAACAGTTTTATTATTTCCTTTTAAACCAATTTTGTTCTGAAAGTTATCCTACCAACAAGAGTTGTTCATTTGATCCCATTCACAACAGAGGTACAAGGACAAGCCATCAACTACCATAAGGGTGAGGCAAACAGCCAGTTGACACCTAAGTGTGCCCCCCCATTTCCGCGCTCGTTGTTGTCGTGGGGGGGCTTCGGAGACGTCGATTAGGTCTTGATGGGTGGGGAAGCTGTGGTGGGGTCTCTACTCTACCCTCTCCCCTATTCTTGGGTCCCTGTTGCTGCCTCAACTAATTTTGCGAGGTTCTTTTCCTTATCCTATTGCTTCTTCCTCGTCCCCTATCATCACCAAATAGTGGAGGCCTTAGGTGATGATACTAGTCTCCGCCCTTTTTGGCATCTCAGGTGAGACTACTCCCTCCCCACGTGTTTGCCGTGCGTGGTGACCCGTATATTCCCTGCGCCCCTCTATCTGGGAGTTGAGTCCACCATGGGGCAGGGTGTAGTTCCCTGTGGTGGGCAACACGCTCCTTTGGTAGGGGGGTTGGGGTAAGACGGGCGGTCCAGTGTGGCCCCGCTGGGCAAATCGGCTGGCCGTGTGTTGACTCAGTCAACCTTGGCTAGGGTCAAGCGGGCACTGTTTGGTGGGCACCGCATTGGTCCGCGGCTGCCACCCCACACCAACCTGTGTCCGCGTATACGTCTCCCGCTATCCCTAGGGCTGTTGGGTGAGTTGAACCCAACATCAGCCTCCCCTCGTTGGGCTCCGTGGTGGATGGGGGGTGGGGGGGTGAAGTCTACCAATTTACATTATATGGATACTGTAACTTCTCACCCGATTATGGTGACGACCCAGGACCCTCTTTCAACTATGACCTCGGTCTCTTCCCCTCCTCCTACATGCTCGATTGTATTAAACACCCCATTCTCCTCGCCTACTGTGCCTTCCACTCTTCCAGCTTCTGCTCCATCTACTTCAGTCAGCGCTTCTAGTATCGTCACACTTCATCCTTACCTTCCTCCTTCACCTCCTGCCTCTAATCCTTCCATGTCCTCTCTTTCCCTCTCCCGACCTCGTCCTTCATCCTATATCCCTGCCCCTCCCCTCACCTCCTCAATTTTTGGTACGCAGACATGGTCAAAATTTTTCAATGTACACAACACGACCGACGACCTCTCACTCCACCTCTATCTCCTTCGACAAGTAGGCAGGGATGTCATCTTCTCGGCCCGTCCGAATGGTTTCCGCCTCCTTGTCGTTCACAGTGCTGTCCAAGCCGAGAAGGTTACATCCCTGGTCAATAATGCAGGACAACCCATCTCTGTGTCCCCAGACATCCAGCTCAATTCTACCACAGGCACTGTACATTTACCATCTTCGATGTCCTTCGGCCAGAGGGCTTTCCTGGATTGTACTAATGATATTGTACTAATCCTATCAGAAGAACATCACCCAATACGATCAATTCACTGCTATACAATTCCTCCTCGTGGACGACGCCAAGAGCCGGCTAATATTGTTAAAATAGTTTTTGCCTCTCGCGATCTGCCTCCCACAGTCATCATTGGAGGCACTGTTCTCCCAGTACGCGAATATATTCCATCTCCTCGTCAGTGCACATCTTGTTGGCGCTTTGGCCATCCAGCCAAGTACTGCCAATCATCTGCAGTCTGCGCCAACTGTGCAGTGGCCAGTCATACCACCTCAGACTGCATTTCCATCATCCGATACTGCCCAAATTGTCAAGGTGACCGTTCTGCCTCCTACCGACATTGTCCTGCCTAACTCTTTGAAGCAGAAGTGTCTAGTGTCCACTGGAAAACTGACCTTTCCCTTCGTGAGGCTCGTCGCAGAGTTCGCAGTCTCGGTCATCACCCTAATGTTACTTATGCACGTGTAGCCCCTCCTCCTCCCGTAATAACTTCTAATCCCAGAACTATTTCTTCTTTCCCTTCTGCATCTGTCCCCTCTTCATCTCCTCTCTCCTCTCGCCTTCCCACCTCTCACTCTATACCTACTCCTGTAACTGGTGTCTCCTCTTCTCTTCCTCCTAGCACTCCTATTTCCACCTCTCCCTCCTCTCTACCTAAACCCCTTTCTACCTCAATCCCCCCCTTACAGACTCCTCTTGTTCTTGTCTCTAATTCTTTCTCTGTTTTAGATTCCTCTACCCCTACCTCCTCTTCATCCCTTTCCTTACCTATTCCCTCTCCTCGTCCTTCCCTTCATTCCCAACCTCGTCCCTCCTCTCACTCCAATTCTGTCTCTAACACCGGCCGTTTGACGCCTCTGGCCCAACGTACTATCCGACCCCCATCCTCCTCTAGTGGTAAGCGCAGACTACCCATTGTGTCAGACTCTAAAACCTTTCCTGTCCATCATCCTGCTTCTCCAGCTCGTAAAGTTCTTGCGACGAATACCCGCCCCTCTCAATCGATACAATCTCCCGCGTCAAAGTCTACATCTCAGCAGTCTCCTCAGCCACGTCCCCAGACTAATCCACAGCCGCAAATTGTTGCACAAAACCCTCTGGAAATGACGACAGTGAAACGATCCCCAAGATTATGGATTACATTTTAACTTCCACGCCAGATTCAGCAGACAATGCTGTTCCCTCTCCTTCAACCCACTCTGTTGAAGTTCATCCTGTGCCACCTGACCTCCCTCCTACTCCTCTCCCCCTCCTTCACCTTCTGTCTCCTCCTCCTCTTAACCCTCCTTCTCTTCTACTTCCAGTAATCCATCCCCTCTATCTCTCCCCATTCCTCCAGGCTATGGTGACCGTCCTGCTCGCTCACCAAGTCCACCTTCTACCCCTATTCCTACAATCGTAACAACTCGATGATTTAGTATGCTGTAATATATTGTACTTCAAGTGTACTATATTTTACTCCCAGTGTAATTTATTTTATTTCCTATGTATTTATATTTTACTTCCTGTGTATTAGGTTTTATCTTTAGTATTAATTCCTTTTATCTTTCCTAGACACTATTTCTCTTTTAGGTTTTACTTTTATTTGGTGTTTTAAAGTTTTAGTAACATACATAGTCTTATGGCGCACCGCAAACTTCCCGACCAGACCTCATTCTTCCAGTTATTAGTTTTTATTTTACACAATGGCTTCCATCATACAATGGAATGTCCGCAGTTTTACTACACATCGGCCAGACCTGCAGTTTTTAATTTCACAATAAAACCCCTCGATTCTCTGCCTACAAGAGACACGCCTCACCACCACCCCTCCCCCCATTCCGTCTTATTCATATCAGAGTCTACCACATTCCCAGTATGATACCTGTCTCCTGGTACGTGTTGACATTCCTTTTCAAACCCTTTCGATTACGGCTACTATCAAATGTACCTTCGCCAGATTGTTTCTGTCTCGGTGGATTACAGTGGTCTCACTATATCTCTCCCCTTCAGTGCCCATCAGTTTTACTGACCTCTATCAACTTTTATCTGACCTTCCCCCTCCTATCCTGCTTTTAGGTGATTTTAACTGTCGGAACCCCCTCTGGGGTGACTCTGTTTTAACTGCACGTGGGCGGTCCTTGGAGGATTTCCTCCTTGCCCGTGATTTATACATTTTTAACACTGATTCCCCAACCCATTTTGACAACCGTACTTGAACTTTCTCTGCCATTGACCTGTCCCTCTGCACCCCAACGCTTTCCTTGGACTTCACTTGGTCGGTCTGGAATGATTACTGTGCCACGGACCATTTTCCAATCCAACTAACCCCCACGTCATACTATCCACTCCCTAGCCCTCCTCAATGGCATTTTGATAGGGCAGATTGGGCAACCTTCACATCCCAAGCTGTTCCCACTCCTCTTCCGCTCTACCATGATCCAACTGCTATTCTTTCCTGTTTCCGTGCCTTTCTCCTTACGGCTGCCCGAGCCTCCATTCCACGTACCTCCCGTCCTATGTCATCGAAATGTGTGCCATGGTGGAACAACCAATGCAATTCAGCCCTCCGGGTCAAGAGGGCCAGGTGGAAGAGCTTCCGTAGGAAAAAGGGCACTGTGTTGGAGGTCCAAGCATTTATACTTTTTCAGCAAGCTAATGCTCTCCTTCACCGCACAATCCGTCGAGCAAAAAAGGACAGCTGGATGTCTTATGTCTCTACTATTGTCTCAGACACACCCATTCCACGGATTTGGTCCCGTATCAGGAAAATAGCAGGTAAACGGTCACGAACCCCGACTCCAGTCCTCACCACCAATGATGGAGCCATAGGCGATGTTTTTCAGGTTGCCAATCTTCTGGGTCACCATTTTAGTCAGATTAGCAGTGGGTCCCATCTCCCCCCTACATTTTTAACAACCAAAAGACGTTCAGAACAGACGCCCTTACAGTTCACACTGTCGTCAGAGGCGGCGTACAATGCCCCTTTCTCCAGCTCGGAACTCAAAGCGGCTCTAACTGCTTGTTGGTCTACCTGTGAGGGACCTGATGGCGTACACTACAACATGATAAAACATCTGTCCCAGCCGGTCCTTCGCTTTCTCCTTAGAATATATAATACTATATGGTCCTCTGGAAACTTCCCTAATGAATTGAGACAGGCCTACCTCCTACCATTCCTTAAACCTGGCAATCTGGGTCGTCACCTGGAGATTATCGCCCTATTGCTCTTGTTAGCTGTCTATGCAAACTGATGGAACGTATGGTAAACTCTCGCCTAAGGTGGCATTTAGAATCACGTGGTGCAATCTCGCCCTTACAATATGGGTACCGCGAGGGGCGGAGTACCCTAGATCCCCTGATGAGGCTGGCAACCTTCGTCCAACAAGCCTTCACTGACTCAAAGATGGTCATAGCTGTGTTTTTTGATCTCGAAAAGGCCTATGATACGGTCTGGAGGTATAACACTCTCCGTTTTCTACAACACTCTGGAATTAATGGCAAAATGGGGGTCTTCTTACAGAACTTTCATTGTAACCGGACCTTCCGTGTACGCCTTCAGAATGTCTTATCCCGGTCTTATGTACAGCATGAGGGTGTCTCACAGGGATGTGTGCTTAGCACTACTCTTTTTATCCTTGCAATAAATGATATCGTTTCATCTCTCCTACATGGTGTTCGTACTTCATTGTATGTAGATGATTTTGCTATATATGCCACTGGAGCGGATGTCTTGGCCTTATGAGTCCTGCTTCAATCAGCTATAGATGCCGCTGCAGGGTGGGCCATGGATCATGGCTTTAAATTCTCCCCCACGAAATCCTGTGCTATAACTTTTATGACCCATCATTCAATCCCTCAACCCTCTCTTACACTATATGGTACCCCCCTGCCATATCGATTATCAGCCCCTTTCCTTGGCTTTGTCTTTGATTCTCGACTGACTTGGTCTGCGCATCTCACTTCCCTTAAGACCTCTGCTTCCCTCAGACTTCAGTTATTACAAACTCTTAGTCATATGTCCTGGAGTACAGACCGTACAACTCTGTTCCGTCTCCATACTGTCTTAGTTTTGTCGAAGATTGATTCCGGCTGTCAGGTTTATGTATCTGCCTCATCTTCCTCCCTTCGACGCCTAGATTCTGTTCACCATCATGGTTTACGTCTGAGGTTGGGTGCTTTTCGCTCCACCCTGGTTACGAGCCTGTATGTTGAGTCGGGTATGCCCGCTCTGTCCTCCAGACGTGACTAGCTAACTCTCCGTTACCACATTCGCCTTCTTCAACACCCATCTGCTGGTTTCCCTTCCTCTGTTATGTGCCTCTCCCCTCCTTTTCCGCCCTCATTAGCTTCATCTTTTCCTTGTAGGGTCTCCAACTTACTTGCATCCCTTTCTTTCCCTGCTATTTCTGTTCTCCCTCAGAGAGATTCTATGTTTCCGCCTTGGCTTCTTCCTCGCCCTATTGTTTGTGGTGCCCTGCTCTCCCACCCAAAGTCCTCTTCCACCCCACATGAACTCTGTCATCTTTTTATGGATCATATGCGTTGTCACTCCTCAGTGACCCCAGTGTACACAGACGGCTCTAATGGCCATAGTCTTAAACTGTGGGAAGACGTTCAACTTGCCCTATCCGAATCTTTTGGTAGTCTTAAAGCACGAAAGGGAGGACGTTCCCCGGTGAACGGGAGACGATTACCACAGCATAGTACTGGAAGCCGTGGGGAGTCTCATAGCACCCCTTCGCATGCCCCTTCGTCATATTATAGCAGCCTTGTGCAAAGAAAACTATGTAGCATTTCAAGGATCCTATGGTGTTTCAGGGATCCTATGGTGTGTGTGATGGGAATTTTAATTTAATGATAAAAACATCGTGTAAAGAACAAAATAAGCGTTTAATATTTTTATCGTTTTAAAAGACTTCACCATTTCTCTGGAGATGGTTAATTTTCGGCGAGATGAAAACAAAGATACTGTATCCGCTTCCATTTTATTTCTCAATATTTTTACCAAGCTGTTTATCAGATATGGTGCATGATACTTTTATATTTAGTTTGATTAGTACGTGAAATAATTCCTAGAGTAGAGTAAGGCCGAGTTCTACTTAAACAGACGACTGGTGCACAGCCAGTTAGTTTGAATTACGAAGTCTTATGTTTGCGTTCGGTGCGCTTTTACAAGTCCGCACTATTTTGTTTTGGCCTGGCAATATATTTTTCTGTTTTTTTTGGTGTAAACTGAACGAATTTGGCTTTTATTTTCAGTGTTCGTGATTGGTTTTCAAATTAACCCCCCCCCACCCCGTGTCTTGGGGGTGGGATTTCAGGGTTCTGGGTGGGAGGAATGGCAAAAACAAGCATTTTGGGCAGAAATATAGTCAAAATCGGTATGACCAGCCAAGGTGTCTTCGTAGGGTTATTACTGACCGCATGAATCCCTTTGAAGCTTGTCTGACACCGAATTTTTCCTGCTGCACACGTTCTCCAAATCCTGTATGCATACTCCTATACAGAGTATTTAAGAACAAATGCCAGTCATTAATAACTGAAGTGGTAAGAAGTGCAAACATTAATAGATTATATTGTGTGTGAATCTTAGAAACTGTCAAATGTATTAGGTTTTATTTTAAGATTTTGAATTTTAAAGTTGATCAATGTTACCAACTCTTTGCCGTGCCTACCCACACGAAAGGGTGCGCTCTCCAGCATTCAAGATTACCACTTACGTAGAAGGTGTGAGCTTCCACCTCGAGTGGGGTGCGGGAAGGGTAACCCCTGCCCTCAGTTTCAAGACTACGGGCGTAAGTCTTCTGTGGGCTCGGGTTTTGCTGTTCTTTTCCCAGACCATACCTATCAGATCCGCCTTCCACCAGTTGCCGGTATCTTCACTGCCGAACTGCTGGCCATTTTACTGGCCCTTCGTGTTATATACCGTTCCAGTTTACACACTTTTGTTATTTTCACAGATTCACTTAGTGCACTACATAGTATTCAGTCTGTCCCGGCCAACAACCGGCTAGTGTTGGAGATACAGGAATGGTTGTTCCGTATTACCACCAGATTGAAGCCTGTCTCCTTCTGTTGGATCCCAAGCCACGTTGGGATACCGGGTAACGAGAGGGTTCATTGCCTGGCACGTACAGCTGTCACCTCTCGCTGTCACACCTTGGCCTATCCCAGCAACTGATTATTTCTCTATTGTTACCCGTCTCCTTGGCCAACGGTGGCAAGCAGAATGGACGTCTACAACTGATAACAAACTCCGCTCCATCACACATATGGTCACTCCCTGGCAGTTGCCCTCCCATCGCAACAGGCGTTGGGAAACAGCCCTAGCCCGTCTGCGCCTTGGTCACACGCGGATCACACATGGCTTTCTAATATCAGGAGGCACTCCTCCGACCTGTCAATGTTGCCAGGCTCCACTCACGGTCCACCATCTTTTGCTTGATTGCCCTCGGTTCCACGCCGTGCGCAGACGGACTATTCCGTTCCTTTACTCCCTTGGACGTCCCCCTACCTTAGCCGATCTTCTTGGTGAATCCCGTGTTTTCCATCACACACCTCATGCGCTTCCTATCTCAAACCCGTATCTTGCCTCACATTTAGTGTCTACCCCACCTTCCCCTTTGCTTTTAGTGCACCATAGCATACCCGTCATTTTTATACATCGGTTTTAGTGCCATATAGTCCTCATGGGCTTGGTGCTAGTTCTTATTACTTACTTACTTACCTAAGTGTGCCTACATACTCACCCTTCATGATCTTCCTACACCCTTTGGTACCCAAGGTAATTAATGTATGGAAGTTGACAGTTGTTTTTATTTTAAGTACATTTAATGTCCACTTGAGTAAAAATGATCTTACTCCTTCTTTATCATTTGTCTTGTTTGTGAAAGTTGTAAAATTCATAGCAACTGGTTCTATTTATCATAATAAAAATAATACTTATAATTATAATAGTGGAAGGTGAGGGAGCAATCATCGTCTCTCCCTTTTGTTTATCTCTTCCCCTACTCAGTGTAGTCCCCCCATCCACCCCTACTCATAATAATAATCATCATATTAATAGTAATTATTATAATAATAGTGGAAGGAGGGGGAGCAGTCATCCTCTTCCCCTTTTGTCTCTTCCCCCACTCAGCATAGTCCCCTCCATCCAACCCCACTCAAAATAATAATACAGTAATAATAATAATAATAGTAGTGACAGGTGGGGGTGCAGCCATCCTCTCTCCCTTCCCCCCATTTCTATCCCCTATCCCCACCCTCCTACTTGATAGTGACCCCCTCTCTTCCCCTACTCTGTCTCATCTCTGCTTTGCTTGATGTAGTCCCTCCTCCCCCCCTTGATGTAGTCCTCATCCTCCCCCCCCCTTCTCTCTACTTGATGTACTGTAGTCCCCATCCTTCCCCTCCCTCTCTGCTTGATATTCTTCTGTATCACCCCTCTCTCTCTGTTTGATGTAGTCTCCCATCCTCCGTCTCTACTTGTAGTCCTCATCCCCTGCTGACTCCTTGATGTAGTCTCTCTCTCTCTCTCTCTCTCTCTCTCTCTCTCTCTCTCTCTCTCATGTAGTCCCCCTGAGTAACAAGTGCAATGGTTTGCTATATGCCATGTCATTTGCTATGCTGGGTGGTGGTTTAGTGGGTTAAGGTGCTCCAGCTGGATGGACACTGTAAGGGCCAGTGAGGCTGGTAACCGTTGCCTCGTTGGCACTAAGTAGCTCCAGCTGTCTATGTAACAGGGTGCAAAATAACATTACTTGTTGTTATATCAGCATAACCCCTAGTTCTGTATTCTTATCAGTTAAGGAAGCTGCCTGGCATCTTTTCCTTATCTAATTATTTTTGGATAGGGCTGGTTAGTATCAGTTTGTGTCATTTATGCTGAGTATGGAGGTATTGTAATGATTTAAATGACACAAGAGGATAGTAAGGCGTAATAAGCAGAATTGTTAACTGATGAAAATATAGGCCTTAGTCACAACCCCTCCCCTGATCCTACTGCTCACCCAATACAGTAATTGTTTTAGTTATGGTTGAGATGATTTTTTTTTTTTTTCTTATTACCCTAACTCCCCTAAAAGATCAGGTTCGGTAGGATCCAGAACCAGAAAACATATAAGTAGGAATCTGTTATTTTGTTGTATCGAGGTGGTATAGAGGGATGCCTTCATGCAGTGGCACTGATATAACCATGTACCCAGTCTTGTTATCTCCTAAAAGGATGAGGACTGACTGCAAGATAAGAGCTTGTAGTTCACTGGTTCACCTTCAGAGGAGCCTGGGACTACAATAGCAGTAAAAACATGATATTGATAAAGATGATTAGTTATTTATGATCATCAGCTCAATAAGAAATATTACCATCATATTGATCTTTTTCAGTTATTTATGATCATCAGCTCAATAAGAAATATTACCATCATATTGATCTTTTTCCTGCTGTACTATAACACTAGGGCCCACATTTTCATCAGTTAACTTCCTAATATCTCTTCCTATGCAGTATTCTGCTTATTACTGTAGTAACACAGTTTCTCTCTCCCTACCAGGCTGCAGCAATCCACTCTCCCTGTTGTCCAAGCTGCTTCCAACATCTGTCATATCATCACTTGCTAAAGTTTTATTTATTGACCATAGATAGAAGGTGGTCATGCAGATACTGTAGGTGTGTTTTGCACATATAAAGAGTTGTGTATTAATTGAAGTGGACTGAAGTGATTAAGTGATTATGTACAGAACATTTTTACATTGAAGGTTATGTGTTTGGGGGGGTTCTATCATTGCGTTCTCTCTCTCTCTCTCTCTCTCTCTCTCTCTCTCTCTCTCTCTCTCTCTCTCTCTCTCTCTCTCTCTCTTTAATCCCAGGTTAGAGCTGTAATACATATATATAGACTGACTTGTGCTTAATGCTCAGCATGTTTCTTAGATACAGACATGAGTAAAGCTGGAGCAGTGGATCTTTTTCTAAATGCTCCATTATGTCAATTTCTATTACCCTTTGCATCAGGAGGACAATTATCTAAAGCTATTACTAGTAGTTAATTGATACTAAGACACTGATGTGTGCGGGCAAAAAATTAGTGGCTTTTAAACACTTCACATTGAATTTTTTACCGAGGCCATTCAGTATGGAGCATAAAATGTTTGCTTTTGGAGACAACACAGCAAAAGCCAGTCAGTTTGCCATTAGTTTCTTGTGATGGCCTAAATGTTAATGTAAAATAGATCCACAAAGGCTTCAAAGAATGTCAGAATAATAGTTAGTCTCGATGCACAACCAATATTGCTATTCTATTTTTACTCTAACTTGGCCTAAAATTAATCTCTTCCATTTTCATTGTACAGTAGTTGTGATGAGATTACCTAGAATATTGTGCTAGTCATGAGGAAGCGCTATGAAAATGATGTGTTCCTGGCATTGAAAGTTAAGGTGAGGAGAGTATAGCCATGTACTGTATATGTATAGTAAATGAATGTTATTTTGTAAAAAATAAACTCTTGTATGTACATTGTTAAAATCTTGTTTCATTTGCCTGTCTGTACCCTGTTTACCATAACTTGGCCTAAATTTCTTTCAGTCTTTTATTCTTGTGCTAAGTACTGTTTGGAGCACAGCCACATGTGATGTTGGTATTGTCAATCAGTTATAACATTGCTCTGTATCACCGTATAATGTACAGTAAGTATTAGTGTACAATGTAACAAAGTTGCCACTGCTCAAGCTGGCAGCAAAACAGTAATAACATCATATGGAAGAACATCAAAACTTACAGAATTAAACTTATAAAAAAATATATATAACCATTTTTGAGGGCCAGTGATCATATTGCAGTGGCATATTTAGTATTACATATTATAGATACAGTGTAGAAATATCCCGCACCGTTTAGTTAGACCTTTACATGTTAAAAGTTTACCCCCTACACCTTATGCAGGGGGGAGAAGCAGGGTACATAGAAGGGGAGATGGGATGTACGTGTGTGTGTGTGAGAGAGAGAGAGAGAGAGTGTTAAGGGGGAGATGTATGATAAAGGGATATGAGAGAGAAGGGGGAAATGTATGATACAGGGATATGACAGAGAGAAAGAGAGGGAGGGGGGGATATAGATATAAGGGGAGATGAGATGAGATTGTGTGTAAGAAAGAGTTAATGGGGAGATGCATACAAGGGGAAATGAGATGGGATGTGTGTGTGTGTGTGTGAGAGAAAGAGTTAAGGGGGAGACGTATGAAAAGGGATAAAATGATAGAGAGAGAGAGAGAGTACATAAAATAAGGGGATGTGTGAAAGAGAGAATTAAGCGCATCAGGTATGATAAGGGGAGATGGAATGTCAGAGAGAGAGAGAGACAGAGAATAATATTAAGGGGGAGACAGGTGCGATAGGGGAGATGGGATTTCAGAGAGAGAGAGAGAGAGAGAGCATTACGGGGGGGGGGGATTCTTTCCTCAATTTATGTCCCAGAAAAAATACAAAATGCTTTCTGTGCACTCATCCACGCCATATAAAGATATAATACTGGATGGTTTAGTAGTAGTAGTAGTTCATGTGAAATGTGAACCCAGTGGACTGCAGGTTGGAATTATTGTGTAATGCTGATTACTATTTTCCCACCAATTACCAGTAATTTATCACTAAATTGTCTCAGATTTCCTCCCCATATCCCATAGCCTACCCCCGTCATCCTATCATTATCCTGCCCCCTCCCCCTCCTACCCATGTCGTCTCTCCCTTTATCATTATCGAGATTGGCCAGAGAAACAAGTTACACAATTTTAGCCTGCAGTCCACTGGGTTCAGATTTCAGATGAACTTGACTAGAACTACTACTACCACCACTAAAACCATCCAGGCTGATATTTTGATATGGTGTGGCGGAGTCCACACACAGCATCTTTACCTTTTTTTTTCTGGGTCATGAATTGTGAAAAGAACCCCCTCCCTCTCCCTGACTCTCTCTCTCCATTAACATTTTTCCCTTCATTATTTACATCCTTTATCACAGCCCTGAACCTCATATACAAGGTAACTTGAATGTAACGTGTTGAACACTGGAGTACAAAATAAAGTGGTGGCAATACTACCTACCCTGTATCCTGTATCCTCTGTAGTAGTGTACAAGACAGTACTTACCAGGCCCAGGGATGAACAGGGGGGAATGAGGCCTTGGTGTTCACCACTGGTAAAATTAGTTCACATATTTTCTACCAGAAGACACCAATGGTAAAATTAGTTCACATATTTTCTACCAGATGACACTACTAGTAAAATTAGTTCACATATTTTCTACCAGATGGCAGCACCAGTCTTGTCAGGAACAGCAAAACATAAGACCCCTTCCCTGTGCAACCAAAGATAGTTCAAAGGATGACCAATAGATGGCAGCACCAGACATTGTTAGTGCTGCCATCTATTGGTCATTCTTTGAACTATTTTTGGTTGCACAGGGAATGAGTCTTATGTTTTCCTGTTCCTGACAAGACTGGTGCTGCCATCTGGTGGGAAACATTGGAAGCTTGTACCACTGCTGAACACCCGGGCCTTATGAGTCCCTATTGCTAAATCCCGCAGCTCACCAAATTGTTTTTTCGCTCTCCCATATTTTGGAATTAAATCAATCACACAGAAGATGACTTTGTTTGCACAGGCAAAAATATTATTCAATAAAGACTACATAAAAAAGGAAAAACATAAAACCGCGTGGAAGAGGAGGAGACGAGGAAGAGGGATTAGGAAGACGAAGATTAGGAGGGGAAGAGGATTAGGAGGGGGAAGAGGATTAGGAGGGGGCAAGAATTAGGAGGGGGCAAGGATGAGGAGGGGGAAGAGGATTAGGAGGGGGCAAGGATTAGGAGGGGGCAAGGATTAGGAGGGGGAAGAGGATTAGGGGGGCAAAGATTAGGAGGGGGAAGAGAATTAGGAGGGGGACGAGGATTAGTGGGGGAAGAGGATTAGGAGGGGGATGAGGATTAGGAAGGGGAAGAGGATTAGGAGGGGGCAAGGATTAGGAGGGGGAAGAGGATTAGGAGGCGGGCAAGGATTAGGAGGGGGCAAGGATTAGAAGGGGGAAAGGATTAGGAGGAGGCAAGGATTAGAAGGGGTCAAGGATTAGGAGGGGGCAAGAATTAGGAGGGGGCAAGGATGAGGAGGGGGAAGAGGATTAGGAGGGGGCAAGGATTAGGAGGGGGCAAGGATTAGGAGGGGGCAAGGATTAGGAGGGGGAAGAGGATTAGGGGGGCAAAGATTAGGAGGGGGAAGAGGATTAGGAGGGGGACGAGGATTAGTGGGGGAAGAGGATTAGGAGGGGGATGAGGATTAGGAAGGGGAAGAGGATTAGGAGGGGGCAAGGATTAGGAGGGGGAAGAGGATTAGGAGGCAGGCAAGGATTAGGAGGGGGCAAGGATTAGAAGGGGGCAAGGATTAGGAGGAGGCAAGGATTAGAAGGGGTCAAGGATTAGGAGGGGGCAAGGATTAGGAGGGGGCAAGGATTAGGAGGGGAACGAGGATGAGGGGAAAGAGTGGGGACTAGAAGAAGGAGGGGGAATGAGGAGTGGGGATGAGGGGGAGGAAAAGGGGACAGAGAGGAGATGAGGAGGGAAAGGAGAGGGGATGTGGAGAAGGGGACGGAGAGAGGATTAGGAGGGGGAGGAGACGGGATGAGAAGGAGGGGGAGGAGAGGGGAGGAGGAGGGGGAGGAGAGGAGAGGAGGAGGAAGAGACGAGAAGGAGGTGGAGAAGAGGTGACGAGGATGAGGGGGAGGAGTTTTAGGGGTGGAAGAGGAAGGGGGACGAGGGGCAGAAGGGGAGGATGAAGAGGTTGAGGGGGGTGGGGGTGGGGAGGATGAGGGAAGTGGGGAGGAGGATGAGGGGATGGGGAGAGGATGAGGAGGAGAGGGATGGGGGAGAGGATGAGGGGGTGGGGGAGAGGATAAGGATGAGGGGATGGGGGAGAGGATAAGGCTGAGGGGGTGGGGGAGAGGAGGAGGAGGAGGAGGGTGAGGGGGTGGGGGAGAGGAGGAGGAGGAGGATGAAGGGGTGGGAGAGAGGAGGAGGAGGAGGGGGTGGGGGAGAGGATGAGGAGGAGGGGGTGGGGGAGAGGATGAGGAGGATGAGGGGGATAGGGGAGAGGATGAGGACGAAGGGGAGGATGAGGAAGAGGGGGTGGGGAGAGGATGAGGATGACGGGGGTGGGGGAGAGGATGAGGATGAGGGGGTGAGGGAGAGAAGAAGGAGGAGAGGGATGGGGATCGGGAGGAGGAGGAGGAGGAAGAGGAGGGGGTGGGGAAGAAGAGGATGAGGGGGTGGGGAAGAGGAGGACGTGGAGGTGGGGGAAGAGGAGGATAAGGAGGTGGGGAAGAGGAGGATGAGGGGGTGGGGAAGAGGAGGATGAGGGGGTGGGGGAAGAGGAGGATTAGGGGGTTGGGGAGAGGATGAGGATAAGGGGGGGTGAGGGAGAGGATGATTACGAGGGGGAAGGTGGAGGATGAGGAAGAGGGGGGTGGGGAGAGGATGATGATGAGGGGGTGGGGGAAGAGGATGATGATGATGAGGGAGAGAGAGGAGGAGGAGGAGGAGGAGGAAGAGAGGGGTGGGGAAGAGGAGGAGGATGAGGGGGTGAGGGAGAGGATTACACAGGATTACACAGGAAAGCAAACAGCAACAGACCTTATGGTCCTTTCGAGGCTGCTTGTTAGAGAAAACTATGACTACAAGATCTAACTCTACATGTTGAAGGATAAGGATAGGAAAGCAAGAAGGCTTCCCCCACCACCAAACCCTCCAGGAAAAAGTGAGAAAAACCACCATGCAGCATGGAAAAACTGACATGGAAATTTTATAGGAAACACTGGAAGGGAAAAGTCACATTCTATAATACTTTATCTATAAGCTACCCGATAGAGTAACCTGAAAGAGAAAGTAAACTAATAAGATAATAGTTACGGCATGACATTATAAACCAGTGGGACAGTACACAAGTTTCATCCTGAAGCAGTGACCCCTGGTACATTAAAAAAATCCCGATGGTGGTCACTTGACTAACAGGGACCCTCAGTGATCCACAGCCCATCACAGGTCGAAAGTAAGAGTAGTGACCGTTAACTCAGGGTTATCTGTGCAGCTCCTAATCTGTGCTTATATTGCTTTCTTTGTGCTGGGGAGACTGAAAAGTATATAGGACGGGTGTCTTAGATAAAAAGGGACTGCACAGTGCACAGTGTGGATGTGCAATGCACAGAGTGGATGTTTAGGGGTGGTGCGGCAACCTTCCCTGGCGCTTTTTAGGTAGGCAGCAGTCAATCAGGCAATAGCTCCATTCACTCCACTGAGACAAGGAACTCTCCCATGTGGGACAGTACACAAGTTTCATCCTGAAGCAGTGTCCCCTGGTACATTAAACTAATCCCGATGGTGGTCACTTGACTAACAGGGACCCTCAGTGATCCACAGCCCATCACAGGTCGAAAGTAAGAGTAGTGACCGTTAACTCAGGGTTATCTGTGCAGATCCTAATCTGTGCATATATTGCTTTGTTTGCACCGAATAAATTGAAAATGTATATCGTGACGCAACACTATGTACGGGTACATTGTTTACGGGGTGTCTTGTAGACTAAGGCGGCATGAACTTACATGTACTGTAGCTATAAAAGCAAGTTATTCGGACAGAAAAAGAGTCAGCTGAGGATTTTCGTGCAAATACTTGTCTAATTTGTTTTTGAATGTCTCAATTGAGATACTGTTCACGGTATCTGAGGATAATCTGTTCCAGATATTTACAACTCTGTTAAAGAAGAAGTATTTTGCTTCGTGGGATTGGAATCGTTTTCCCATGATTTTGCAGCCATTACTTCTAGTTTGACTCGACCGTCTATATCAAAATATTTATTCATGTCTAAGTTGTCATATCCCTTCATGATTTTGAAAACTTCAATAAGGTCCCCTCTTAACCTGCGCTTCGTTAGGCTAAATAATTTAAGTTCTTCAAGGCGTTCCTCATATGGTTTGTTTCTAAGTCGTGGTACCATTTTTGTGATTCTTCGCTGAATTTTCTCTAATTTTTCAATGTCCTTTCTGTAGTACGGAGACCAGAATTGCACACAATACTCAAGATGGGGGCGCACTAGCGAGTTGTACAAGGCAAGTATGACTTTTTCCGATTTAAACTCGAAAGTTCTTCCAATAAAACCCACTAGCTTGTTTGCAATTTTTACCGCATCGGTACACTGCTTGCTTGGTTTTAGGTCTTTTGATATTGTCACACCAAGATCCTTTTCACTGTCTGTACTTGATAACTGAATATTGTTCATTTTGTAATTTGCATGGACATTGTTACTTCCAATATGAAGTACTTTACATTTTTCTGTGTTGAATTTCATTTGCCATTTTTCTGCCCAGCTTGCTAAAGTATTAAGGTCATTTTGTAACTGCTGCCACTGTAATTTTGAAGTGACTTTACTGGTTATTTTAGTATCATCTGCAAATTTGGATACTTTACAATTTAGACCCTCATCAATGTCATTTATATAGATAATAAAAAGTATCGGTCCAAGTACTGAGCCTTGAGGGGAACACCGCTGATCACATTACGCCATTTGGATTCCTTTCCGTTTATCACAACTCGCTGTTTTCGGTCTGACAGCCAGTCTTGTAACCATTTTAGCGTCTTTCCTTTTATTCCATGTGCTTCTATTTTTCTCATGAGACGCTTGTGAGGGACAGTGTCAAATGCTTTCTGAAAGTCGAGGTAAATTATATCTACTGCTCTTGAGTCATCGTATGATTTGTAAACATCATGGAAGAAGTCCAGTAGGTTAGTTAAGCATGAACGACGATGTCTGAATCCATGTTAAGTGAGTCTTTAATTATATTATTTTCTTCTAGATAATTAACTATTTTATCTCTTATGATTTTTTCCATTAACTTGCACACTACTGATGTTAAGCTGATTGGTCTGTAATTTCCTGGGTGCGACTCATTTCCTTTTTTGAAAATTGGTGTTACATTTGCTAGTTTCCATTCGCGTGGAACTTTCCCAGTACTTAATGATTTATTGAATAAGACAGAGAGTGGCAGCAGTAACTCATGTTTTGCTTCTTTGAGAATTCTCGGTGATATTTTATCGGGGCCAGGGGTTTTGTTTATGTCCGTACTATTTATGGCTGAAAGGATATCATTATTATGGATAGCATAGTTACTAAGGACTGTGCTATTTGCTTGGTTTGTGGGTAACAGTAGGTTTCTGGTGGTGTTTTCTACTGTAAAAACAGACGCAAAGTAATCGTTAAGAATGTTTGCCATTTCGACCTCATTTTCAGTGTGTCTGCCATTGTTTGTTTCTAGAGGACCTATTGATGTAGTCATAACCTTTTTCTTTCTAATGTAACTGTAAAATTCTTTAGGATTTGATTTGCACGTATTAGCAATGTGGATCTCCAGTGCTCTTTTGCTTTGTTTAATAAGTCTTTCGATGTGCGGCGTAGATTATCGTATTGTAATTTATCATCATTATTTTGTGTAGCTTTATATTTATGGTATGCCTGTTTTTTGGCTATTAAGTTACTTCTTATTTCACTGGACCACCACTTTGGTTTACTATTTCCAGCTGGACGTCTGTTACGTAGTGGCACACATGACTTTACCACTTCATTAAATTTTTCGGTGAATATTTCCCATGCTTGGTTTATGTCATCGGTTTCAGACATTTGATTCCAATCTGCAGTTGCAAGTAGCGCTCTGAGCCTGTTGAAATTAGCTCTACGATAATCTGGGACCTTTTCTTTGCTCTCCGTTTCTTTTACTTTTTCAGTAGTAATATTAAACTGTATAGTTCGATGATCACTGGAACTAAACTCAGGTCCTATTTCAACGTTGTTGACTAGGTTATCATTTGTAGTCAAGATGATGTCTAGGATATTGTTTCCTCTCGTTGGGTATTCTACGTGTTGGGAAAGGGCGCTTTCCTGAAGATTCGTATAAAGCTCTTGTCCTGAGTGTGCCATCAGTGGTTCACCCCACTTTGTTACCGGTAGATTAAAGTCTCCAAAAATTACGCTATCCTCTTGACAACAAATTTCCGCAATTTGATCATAAAGTTTTTCATCTGTCTCAGTTGACTGTGCTGGCGGACGATAGATGAGACATATATTTATTTTGTGTGAATTAATACTTAGCTGAACATAACTGGCATCTATGTTGGTAATATTGGGTTTGGATAGCACACGGGGATGGAGACTAGTTTTCACATATAGTAAAACACCGCCACCAGCTCGATGTGGTCGCTCACAGCTGAAAATATTGTACCCTGTTAGTGAGTATTCCGCCAGAAAGTCACGGTCAGATGTGTTAATCCAGGACTCTGTGATGCCAATGATGTCATAATTTTCTAGGTAAATTAGAGATTCTAAATCCTCAAACTTGTTACGTAGACTACGTGCGTTAGCATAGCAGACTCTAATTCCGTTCCGAACAGTTGGTGATCTGACTTTGTGGGTATGAGGATAAGGGGGGTGGAGGAGGAGGAGGAGGAGGGGGATGGGGGAGAGGAGGATGAGGGGGTGGGGGAAAAGGAAGATGAGGAGGTGGGGGAAGAGGGGGATGAGGGGATGGGGAAGAGGAGGATGAGGGGGGTGGGGGAGAGGAGGAGGAGGAGGAAGAGGGGGTGGGGAAGAGGATGGGGATGAGGGGGTGGAGGAAGAGGAGGATGAGGGGGGTGGGGGAGGATGAGGATGAGGGGGGTGGGGGAGGATGAGGATGAGGAGGGGGATAGGGGAGGAGGATGAGGAGGGGGTAGGGGATGGGGAAGAAGGAGGAGGAGGGGAGTGGGGGAAGAGGAGGATGAGTGGGTGGGGGAAGAGAAGGATGAGGGGGTGGGGGAAGAGAAGGATGAGGGGGGTGAGGGAAGAAGATGAGTGGGTGAGGGGGGATGGGGGAGGAGGAGGGGGGAGTATGATGACAAGGTGGAGGAGAAGAGGGGAGAAGGGGGAAAGAAGAGTCGGAGGGGGTGATGATGATGATGATGATGGTGATGATGATGATGATGATAATGATGATGATGATGATGGTGATGATGATGAGGAGGAGGAGGAGGATGACGAAGTGGCTGGCACAGAGGAAGACGGGGGGGGGAGGAGAAGGGGGAGGGAGAATGAGGAGGAGAAAGGGGAGGGGGAAAGAGGAGAAATGGGAGGGGGAAGAGGAGAAATGGGAGGGGGAAGAGGAGAAAGGGGAGGGGGGAGAGGAGGAGATGGGGAGGGGGAAGAGGAGGAGGAGATGGGGAGGGGGGAAGAGGAAAAGGGGATGGGGGGAGGAGGTTGGCACTGCAGAAGGTGGAGGAGGTTGGCACTGAGGGATAGGAGGTAGAGGAGGTTGGCACTGAGGGAGAGGAGGAGGAGGAGGAGGTTGGCACTGAGGGAGAGGAGGAGGAGGAGGTTGGCACTGAGGGAGAGGAGGAGGAGGAGGAGGAGGTTGGCACTGAAGGAGAGGAGGAGTAGGAGGAGGAAAAGGAGGAGGAGGAGATTGGCACTGAGGGAGAGGAGGAGTAGGAGGAGGAGAAGGAGGAGGAGGAGGTTGGCACTGAGGGAGAGGGGAGGAGGAGAAGGAGGAGGAGGAGGAGGTTGGCACTGAGGGAAGTAGGATAAGGAGGAGGTTGGCATTGAGGGAAGTAGGATAAGGAGGAGGTTGGCACCGAGGGGAGTAGGATAAGGAGGAGGTTGGCACTGAGGGAAGTAGGATAAGGAGGAGGTTGGCACCGAGGGGAGTAGGATAAGGAGGAGGTTGGCACTGAGGGAAGTAGGATAAGGAGGAGGTTGGCACCGAGGGGAGTAGGATAAGGAGGAGGTTGGCACTGAGGGAAGTAAGATAAGGAGGAGGTTGGCACTGAGGGGAGTAGGATAAGGAGGAGGTTGGCACTGAGGGAAGTAGGATAAGGAGGAGGTTGGCACTGAGGGGAGTAGGATAAGGAGGAGGTTGGCACTGAGGGAAGTAGGATAAGGAGGAGGTTGGCACTGAGGGAAGTAGGATAAGGAGGAGGTTGGCACTGAGGGGAGTAGGATAAGGAGGAGGTTGGCACTGAGGGAAGTAGGATAAGGAGGAGGTTGGCACTGAGGGAAGTAGGATAAGGAGGAGGTTGGCACCGAGGGGAGTAAGATAAGGAGGAGGTTGGCACTGAGGGGAGTAAGATAAGGAGGAGGTTGGCACTGAGGGGAGTAGGATAAGGAGGAGGTTGACACTAAATGGAGGACGGATAAGGATTAGGAGGTTGGCACTGAGAGGTTAGGATTAGTTTGAGGAGGAGGTTGGCACTGAGAGTGGGTAGGATTAGGATTTGGGGGTTGGCACTGAGGAGGAAGGAGGCAACTCACCTGGAGGTGTGTTGTGTTCCAGGGCGGCTTAGTCTGCTGGTGTTGGCGTGGGTGTGGCAGTGCGGGTCCTGAAATGAGGCAATAGTAAATTATATACCTATTAATTACACACACACACACACACACACACACACACACACACACACACACACACACACACACACACACACACACATACTGTTTATACCTCACATGTATTTTGTTACCTGACTCGTCCTACCAGCACACACACACACACACACACACACACACACACTCGTCCTACCAGCACACAATTTAAGGAGTCCTTGATTTTACAAGGGTTGTTGTAGACTGTACCCCACTCCTACAGCACCAAATGTCTGTCCTAAACTAAATAAGTCAGGGAAATAGCAACAACAAAATATCGGTGAGCACCAGTACGTGAGAGAGACGACTGAGAAGTGAAGGTGCGTAGGGGTCTTGATGTGGAGGTGGTAAGCATAGGAAAAGATAGATTTTAAGATAATTTGGCCAAGTGGAGAGGATGGAAAAGAAAAAGACACTGACTAGGAGTAAGTAAGGTGACACGGGAGGGATAGGGAAGAGGAGACCCAGGATGAGACGGAGGGATGGGATACAGACGAGAAGGGGATATGGGAGCTGGAGAGAGGTCAGTCAGATGCCAGAGGATAATGCGCTTGTGGCCAACCCTGACGGAAAGAAGCGTGTACCGATACAGATAGATAATTAGACAGATAGATGTAGACACAGATAAAGACAGAGACATGCCAGGAGATACAGACCAAGTAATATATGGTGTCACGGGAGTTCAACCCAGGCTGCTCTAAGCTTATATCAGTAAAGATAAATAATCCAAACATTACTATAACGTAGCATTCAATTTACTTCTGCTAACTTCAAACGATTTTACTTGTTATTGGGGCAGGTCTTCCTCTAGGTTTCGTAACATTTTTCACAGCGACTTCCAGTATTACATCATAGCCTTCTTTTTTTTCTGTAATTTATCTCATGACATCAATTTTTGTATTAACATTACAAGAAGATAATGAGGCACAATAAGCAGAGTAAATAGTTACGGAGGAAGTGTTTCTAAATAAAAATATTTCACCCAAACATTGTAGTACATGTTATTTATGTAATTTCAGTGTTCGCACCAGTCATTTAAAAGATGCTACTGAGGTGTAATGTTCAGAATAAATCGCTAAGGAAGACGTATTACGAACCTCTGGGCCCATTGAGAATACGAGAGTGAGTCTGCGTTGCCATGGATACCACTGGTGTTCCCCCTCACACGAGCGACATCGCTGTCATCCTCACTCAGCGGTGACCAACATAAAAATGGCGATATTTGTATAACTTCCTCTGCCAGCTGTGTGTTTTTGGTACAGGCGGGTGTGTATATGGTTATTACAACACTGGATCACTTATGTATCGCCTGTGTACCTGAACAACATTATTTATGCCAAAAATAATATTCTTTCAGTATTGCCAATATAAAGAGGAAACGTACCATCCCAACTATACTCTTAAGACAAATGAAAACAGCTTTACTTTCTAATTTGTAATAGAGTACTAGGTTGTATGATCTTAATATTAGAGGTAACTATATTTCCTATGCCATATCGCCTTTATTTTCGTATTATCCTGATGCTAAAATCCACACCTAGTCAACAGGTAATGAAGTGCTGATGTGGGAACTGTTGTGTGTCAGTCTGTGCTGGAAAAGGTTCATGGTTTGGGTTGAACTGCTTCCTTCACGTCAAGTAATGTGTGTTTAAGCTGTAGTTATCATTGATGCGGCTGTCTAGCTGAACCCAAGTGAGCACATGCCATGTAACAAGATTAATTGGACCATCAGTTGGGTAAATTAAACCCGAGTATTTCTGAAAATGCTGGAGCACTGGCAGGTTCGAAGCATGGTTGGTCTGAAGTGGTTGGAGTGGTGGATGAAAGGAGGGTGTAATGCAGAAAGGGAAAATAGGAGAGGATAGGCCAAGGCTGATGCTGTGTGAGAACAGAACATTTGTTAGGGTAGGACAAGACAGGCCAGATGTCAGGCTAAGTTTTACTGTACAAAATATACCAGGTAAAGTGATTGGAAAGGCTCAGGTCAACTTATACCTGCTGTTTCTGTTCTTGGTATCCAAACCTGACAGTCTTTACTACAGCACCACCAAGCAATGGAACTTACTGTTTTAATGGTAATATTATTTTGGTTGCGTTGATTTATTTCTGTGCTATTACTGTTGATTATGTATGCGGGAAGGAGGCAATTTATTGGGTAGTTATGTAGTGTGATTAAAACAGAAAACCTATCTACACTAACAGCACATTAGGCAAACCCGCTGATTTAGTTCAGCCAAAACCTGTGCTGTATTTATAAACTGTTCTAAACATAAACTGTGTATAAAACTGCCTGTATAGACGCTTAGCATCACTCAGGCAACTAACAAACACTTTATAGTTTAATCAGTGTGATTAAATATTGATTAGTGTGATAAAATATGAAAAACAAAACATCTGTCATATTAGATAACTTATGGAGTTTGGTTTATCGTGTCCATCGCGTAGGATCCTTTATGAATACCTCCCTGACGCTCTCACAACACCCACGGGCTATAGTTATAAATTATCCTATGCCTAAGTTCCATATAAGATTCACTGACTACAATTTTTCTCCATTCATAACGCTACCAAACACTTCACAAATGAACTAAGTGAGCATTACAGTGATAAACACAAAAGACAAATGTATTTCTGATACTTCACTGCTGTAGGAATGTATTTATCGTAAGAAATGCCTACGATGCTTTGTGAATACGGCTGGTATAGTTCCCAGATCACAGTGTATTACGGGCTGACGAGTTTAGGAAGATTTACAACATCAGTAGCTATGGATTAGAGACAGTAACGTAAGAATTACATGTTTTACGTATTACTAAGACAATATCATGCTTTAATTTACTTCAAACTAGAAACCTGAGTTGTTTTCATTAGTTTTTAAGACCAAAGTGGGCTGGTGGTACTGGTCTGTAACTTGGCACCACTGTAAGAGTATTATTTTTGTCTTAATTAAATAAACTTGTTCAGGTATAAAAGCGATACATAACTAATATCAGAGTTGTAATATACTTGTAGCCACCTGCCTGTACCAAAGAAACAGGCATGGGTGTTACGTTTGTGGAAATATCGTCATTTTTATGTGGGCCACCGAGGAGACACGATGAGGGGGACGCTGTGTGCTCGCTCTCGCTCTACGTCAGGGGTTGCCACACAGGGGGGCCGTGTGAGGGATTTGGATATTTCAGGGGGATTTATACAGACAGGGTTAAAAAATGGCCAAAGAATTATTTTTTTAATGGTGTTCCTTATACTTATTGTTCTATGACCAAATGCTTTTTGTATTTTATAAGGGCGTATTAGGAGTAAGGACAGTGTTTTGGATCTCAGATACTATATAATAACGATACATACAGATACAACATTAAAATACTGCCTAACCTTTATAAGTATCTCTATAACACCGCTAGATTTCCTGCCGTTACACTGTACACAGCACTGCTAAGTAGAGGTATATATGGTAACTTTAGACCCTACAGTTAACGATAATTACTTAAAATACCCCCCCCCCATCCCAAGAACAGTTCATGACATGGACGTCTCTGCTGTTGGCGAGAAAGTCTGATCTCCATGGCAACGCAGACTGACGGTGGTATTATCTCCATGGCAACGCAGACTGACGGTGGTATTATCTCCATGGCAACGCAGACTGACGGTGGTATTATCTCCATGGCAACGCAGACTCACGGTGGTATTATCTCCATGGCAACGCAGACTCACGGTGGTATTATTTCCATGGCAACGCAGACTCAAGGTGGTATTATCTCCATGGCAACGCAGACTCACGGTGGTATTATCTCCATGGCAACGCAGACTGACGGTGGTATTATCTCCATGGCAACGCAGACTCACGGTGGTATTATC
>NC_137048.1:10542440-10587440 GCF_032717465.1 Coenobita brevimanus
TTTACTCAACACACACACACACACACACACACACACACACACACACACGCAGTGTGTCCAGGCATCTCGAGATTAACTAATTTTGAATTTGGCACTCTGCTGTATTGTTTTTGTTTTTTTATTGGAAGGAACGGTTTGCAGGCTCCTGGCCTTTGGTTTCTTCTTCCTTGCATAAAACACACACACACACACACACACACACACACACAAAACTTACAAACCACCTATACACTACACGCACATACTAAACATGCACAATGCACATACTTCGTAAATGCGCATCAACACACATACACACTATACGCATACAAGACATGTTCAATACATATAAACACACATCAACACGCATACACAATACACAGACACACAGTCCACAAACAACACATAGTTATACACACTGCAAATATACTACACACACACACACACACACACACACACACGTTAACATTATATTGCATATGGTACTGTTTACAACTTTACATCTACCAATGTATTTTGTTATCTGACTCTTCCTGCCAGCAAACAATTTTATTCAATCTAAGGAGTCCTCATTCCTCAATAAGGAAGTTCATGTGGGCTGTATCCGACTCCTTCAGTTATAAAAAACGTATCCTAAACTAAATAAAGTCATGGAAAAAGCAACAACAAAATATCTGACCAGCATGTGGAGTTACGTATAATGACAGACAGACGAGGAAGTGAAGGAGAGCTGTGGTGTTGATGTGGATATGATGAAACCATTAGAGGAAAATTCTCTTATACGGTTTGGCCAAGTGGAAATGGAGAGACTGACTAGGAGACTGTATGTGAGTGAGGTGATGAGGAGGAAGAGGGAAGAAGAGGCCGAGGATGAGAAGGAGGGATGGGGTAGTGAGGAGGATGTGAGCAGCACGGACGGTAATGATGGCAGAGAACAGGATGATGTGTTTTTGCACACCCTTTACTGGATTCAGACGTGTAGCGATACAGATAAATAAATATACATAAACACATATAGACAGGCAGACAGACAGATAGATATAAGCAAATACTGACGGATAGATACTGCCACGGAGATAAAAACATGATTCTCCCAGCTATATATAAAGCTAGGTATTCCATCCACACCTACAACCCATCACTCATTTTATTTCTCCTATCTTTCAACGATATTATCTAGCTTGGCGTGTTACTGACGCTGATCTCTTCACATTTCGTAGCAATTTCTCCTTAGTAACTTATTCCAGTATTGCACATTAACCCTTTCTCGTCTTATTTATCTCGTCTGACATCAACTGTTGTACTAACATTACGAGACGATAATGAGGCATAATGAGCAGAGTAAATTGCTACGGAGGAAGTGTTACGATATAAATATAGTCCACCTAAACATATTAGTACATGCTATTTGTGTCATTCTAGTGTATAGTTCGCGTCAGTAACTTAAAAATGCTACTGAGGTGTAATGGGCTGGATAAATAGCTAAGGAAGACGTGTTACGAATCTCTAGGCCCACTGGAATATGAGGGTGAGTCTGCGTTGCCATGGATACCACTGGTGTTCCTCACTCACACGAGCGACGTGGCTGTCATCCTCACTCCGCGGTGACCAGCATAAAAATGGCGATATTTGTATAACTTCCCCTGCCAGCTGTGTGTTTTTGGTACAGGCGGGTGTGTATATGGTTATTACAACACTGGATCACTTATGTATCGCCTGTGTACCTGAACAACATTATTTAAGCCAAAAATAATATTCTTTCAGTATTGCCAATATTAGGAGGAAACGTACCATCCCAGTTACACTCTTAAGACAAATAAAAACAGCTTTACTTTCTAGTTTGTAATAAAGTGATGGTTTGTATGGTGTTAATATTACAAGTAACTATATTTCCTATGGTGCCTATATCTCCTTTATTTTCTTATTGTCCTCGTGCTAAAATCCAGACTTGGTCAAACCGTAATCCAGTCTTAAAAAACCCTACACCTATTCACTCTCACCTACACCCACTTACAGCCACCGTCTTCCCTCGCACCTCTTCCTTAGCAATATATTTCTCGTACTTGAACTTAGTATTCTCTTCTATGACATTAATATCACTTTGATACTGGAATCATTTGTATCGATATCATACAAGTAGATGCTGGAGTGTGATGTACTGAACAAATCGCTATAAAATATGTACCGGTATACGAATAACACAGTCCAACGTCTGCGTTGCCATGGCGACCATTTGTTTCCTTGCCCACAGCAGCTACTTCCCACCCACCCTTTGGCATCGGTGGCCGACATGAAAATGACGATATTTCCACTATTTTATCGTGCAGGACTGTTTTCTTGGTGCAAACGGGTGGCTGTACCGATATTACAATACCGACATAGCTTATTTCTCGCCTGTATAGTCGAATAATTGTATTTAAAGCTAAAATGATGTGCATACCAATGTTACCAACAGTAAAAGTACCCTTGGCCTCTGATTTCGGTTCCAGATTAAAGGGATATTATAAAGACTGCAAGTTTCTCTTCCATATTTCGTCCTTGCTGTCTTAGCGGTCATAATTCAAAACAATTCTGTGAGATATTCGTGTCTCTCTGTTAACTGAATTTATGACATGCAACTTCGGGAGACACCCTGTGATCTGGCAACTGTGTGGGGTGATGCGAGGGTGCCATGGCTTTAGCACCGTATTCGTAAATGATCTTAACCATTTCTTACGATAAATACTCCTTTACGGAAGTAAATCGGTATCAGAAATCGGTGAGTATGGACGTATTTCAGCTAAATATTCACCCTGGTTTGGCCGTGAAGTGTTTGGCCGATATACCAGTGAAAACAAAAGGCTTCTGTACACAGGTAAAGGTCGAGAAATGTTATGAATATTACGTCATATTATGTTAGAACTTAATTAGTCACGTCAGCTAATGTGGTGCTAATGTGCACTTGATGTCTGCCTTAACTTCACTAAATAACTACACCCAAATTAGCAAGTTTCTCAGTCACATAAGTTGATAATACAAAATGGATCAACGGCGCTAAGGTAAAATTATTTTAATTCTGACGTCATTTTTAGGGTGTTGTTGGGAGACTGTCAAGTTGTAACACTAAGAGAAACCCTTGCAAGTAATTAATTCACTAATCTAAGTTTAATGGCTGTCTCTTGTATCATTATTAGGTCATTCTGGAGGCTGGTATTCCGCCTGAAGATGGTACAGACTGGGCTCTTGGCGTATACAAGGAATATCACAAAATTATCTCTTAAATGAAAGAAATCGCAAAGATATCACTCCTGTAATTTCTGTGTTGCGTTGGTCTCCCTGGCCCAACATGGATGCCAAAGACTGCACATTCTGGCTTCATAATTTCAGCAGCAAGATCCAGAACAGGGGTTGTTTTTTTAACGCTGCTTGAGGTGTTTGTCGCTGATAATATATGGTAATTAACCGTACTGATGTGCTGTTGTGGCTGTGTGTGTGAAAATAAAGTCATATGAGAGTGTAGTTCAAACACGAAGGTTATTTAACCTCGCTGAATTGAATCAATGAATCAGCTCGACCAAAGACATTTGTGAGTTCAACCAACACCTCGAGGTCTCACAACACCACGCAATTGCCAGATCTAGGTGTGCTAGCCATTTACGATATTTGATTTTATTATAATATGTGCAGTTGTACAATTAAGGAAAATGACAAAAATAAACGTTCCTGAAAATATTACACTTTCATGAACCCTAAGCTGACAAAAAACAAGAAGCCTCAGTAATTTTGCTATGAGTTAAGATTGAATCGGCAGGATACTAGTCTCATTATACTTGAGAACACTGTGTAGCATATTATTTTGCTGTAAATAATCTTTATCCTCAACGTTTGGAATAAACAAGTAGTGTAGGTATTGTACTATCCATACACCCACCCTCCTGCCCCAAAGAAACAGTCGAAAAATATAAAATAATGGAAATATCGTCACTTTTATGTTGGCCACCGAGGACAGAGGATGACAGGAAGGTCGCCGCTGTTGGCGCGAAAACGAGTGGTTTCCATGGCAACGCAGACTCAGCAGGAACATACAAAATATTTGCTGTTTTGGGAGTGTGTGCTTGATTGACGACATAAGTAGCTTAGTGGTAAAGACAGTAACATAATTCAATGTTTGACGCATTACTTTGACAATAGTGTGTTTGATTTACGACATAAGTAGCTTAGTGGTAAAGACAGTAACATAATAATTCAATGTTTTAAGCATTACTTTGACAATAAAGTGTGTGCATGATTTATGACATAAGTGGCTTAGTGGTTAAGACAGTAACATACAATGTTTTACGCACTACTTTGACAATATAAGCCTTCAGTATCCCTTGAATCAGAAACCTGAGTTGCTTTCATTTGCTTTTCAGACCAATGTGGGATGACAGTATTCCTGTTTAACTTGGCACCACTGTAAAACCAATACTTTTGCCTTTAATACACTTATTTAGGTATAAACGCGATACATAAATGATGCCAGTGTTGTAATGACCCTGTACCCACTCCCCTGTACCAAACAAACACATATGGAAGTTACGTTTGAGGAAATATATGTGGGCCACAGAGGAGACAGGATGACAGGGACGTTGCTCTCTCTCTCTCTCTCTCTCTCTCTCTCTCTCTCTCAGGGGTTCCTAAATGGGAGGAGGGGGGGGGGAATCTGGATATTCGATGGGATAATTAAACTGGTAAGGCCAAAATGGCCAAAATATCTTTTCTGATGCGCTGTTCGTTGTATAATGATATATTTACTGACCCAATGCTTTGGATTCTAATCTGGGTTTATTAGGAATTATGATTTTTTTTGAGATATCAGATAACACATAATCATGATACTTAAATATACAACATGTACAATATTCCTGAACTTTTATATACTCGTAAGTGTCTATAACACCGCTAGATTCCTTGCCGTTACCCATTACAAAGAAACGCTAAATGGAGCCAGAGAACTTTACAAAGAACCGCTAAATGGTGCCAGAGAACTTTACAAAGAACCGCTAAATGCAGCCTGAGAACTTTACAAAGAACCGCTAAATGGTGCCACAGAACTTTACAACTGAATTACTGAAAACTGCTCCCATGAAAAAGTAGCCCCCCCCCCCCCGCCTCGAAGAGGAGTTGATGACACGGACGGTGCTGTTGGCGGGAAAGCCTATGGTCTCCATGGCAACGCAGACTCACGGTGGTACTCCAACTGGCTTTTATATATTTCGTAACACCTCTACCTTGGAAACTTATTCCGCACTCCACACCTCAGCATCTTTATGCATGCTGCTGATGTAAACTATATTTATATTAAAACCACATCATTACTAAACAAGACAATGTTGGTGTTATAGGCTGAATAAATCGCTAAAGCACGAGTGTTACGAAGCCTACTATGCCACCTTAGCTAATTACTCATCATATTACACCCGGATAATGTGTGTGTGTGTGTGTGTGTGTGTGTGTGTGTGTGTGTGTGTGTGTGTGTGTGTGTGTGTGTGTGTGTGTGTGTGTGTGTGTGTGTGTTATAGGTTGAATAAATCGCTAAAGGATGGGTGTTAGGAAGCCTACTATGCCACCTTAGCAATACATATTACACCTGGTTAATGTGTGTGTGTGTGTGTGTGTGTGTGTGTGTGTGTGTGTGTGTGTGTGTGTGAGAGAGAGAGAGAGAGAGAGAAAGAGAGAGAGAGAGAGAGAGAGAGAGAATCTGGATGTAAATGTTGGAAGGAGCAAACACTGTGGTGTTTGAGAGGAATGAAGTGATGAAGTGCTTGTGGTGCTGCAGGATTAGGAAATGCATTATGTGTGTGTGCCTTTAATACACTGCTAACTCACCTACAGGCCCTTGTGTGTTGCAGAGACGGCTCAGGCTGCTGGTGTGGGCGTGGGGATGGCAGTGAGCGTGCTGAAATGAGACAAGGAAATAAGCATGTATACCTAGTAATTAAACATGGAGTTAATTATCACACGCGTGTATACTGGCACTTATTAAATACCCTCACAGCACACACACACACACACACACACACACACACACACACACACATATACAAACTTGCATGCATACTCTTAACATCTAGAATTACTACTACTACACTTTTTTAATGTTTCACAGGAATGTATATACTTTCCAGTTTATCTGACTATGTACTGTATAGACTTTTTATGGGCTATGATTACCTGTGTTGTATATGGTGTGTACGGTATATGCGGCAGTTTTGTTACAAACAGCACGAAAATAACTTGGATGGACTGACCAATATAACTGATTTTCCAACACCGCCGCCAATGCCATCACCTCCTCAACCTCTTATTAATTACAAATACTTCACATTTATTGCTGATCCTGTTACTTTATCTCGATGTGTGTGGGGGTGGGAAGCAGACCCATCAAGCACAAGCAAGCAGGCGCCTTGTTGTGGCAGACAGCACCTGGCCAAGGTGGGGAAAAGGTCCTTCCACATGATGAGGTGCAGGTAAATGGAGGAGGCATAGCCCGCAAGAGGATGAGTTATGTATGGGAGATATGTATGAGTAGTAGTATCAGGCCGGACTTTGACTACTTGGTAAATGTGGTCGAGTTCCCCGCCTGGTTGTGTTGTGCAAGGCCAGCTACCATGTCACTGTCATGGTAGTACCTCCCGGGACGATGGTAACCATCCACCTACTACCTTTTTGGTGGGCTAAAGGGTGCTACCCCTTGCCCAAGGGTGACCCGGGACTATGCTGGGCAGGGGCGTCCATCTTCCCTGAGCCGGACACATCATGCGGCCACATAGCCAGGTATTTGCCAGTGAAATAGTCAAAGCACAAGAGTGTGTGTGCACCTGGCCTAATGTAAACCCTTCCATCAGCACGAGAGTGTGTGTGCACCTGGCCTAATATAAACCCTTCCATCAGCACGAGAGTGTGTGTGCACCTGGCCTAATGTAAACCCTTCCATCAGCACGAGAGTATGTGTGCACCTGGCCTAATGTAAACCCTTCCATCAGCACGAAAGTGTGTGTGCAACTGGCCTAATGTAAACCCTTCCATCAGCACGAGAGTATGTGTGCACCTGGCCTAATGTAAACCCTTCCATCAGCACGAAAGTGTGTGTGCAACTGGCCTAATGTAAACCCTTCCATCAGCACGAGAGTATGTGTGCACCTGGCCTAATGTAAACCCTTCCATCAGCACGAAAGTGTGTGTGCAACTGGCCTAATGTAAACCCTTCCATCAGCACGAGAGTATGTGTGCACCTGGCCTAATGTAAACCCTTCCATCAGCACGAAAGTGTGTGTGCAACTGGCCTAATGTAAACCCTTCCATCAGCACGAGAGTATGTGTGCACCTGGCCTAATGTAAACCCTTCCATCAGCACGAAAGTGTGTGTGCAACTGGCCTAATGTAAACCCTTCCCTGCCATGACGTTTAATTCTTTCTACCAACATACAATATTATTCAACATTGGTCAGTCCTCTGGTGGTGAACGGGTTAATGAAGGCTGTATATAACCCCTCCAGTGCCAAGTGTGGTTAATGAAGGCTGTATATAACCCCTCCAGTGCCAAGTGTGGTTAATGAAGGCTGTATATAACCCCTCCAGTGCCAAGTGTGGTTAATGAAGGCTGTATATAACCCCTCCAGTGCCAAGTGTGGTTAATGAAGGCTGTATATAACCCCTCCAGTGCCAAGTGTGGTTAATGAAGGCTGTATATAACCCCTCCAGTGCCAAGTGTGGTTAATGAAGGCTGTATATAACCCCTCCAGTGCCAAGTGTGGTTAATGAAGGCTGTATATAACCCCTCCAGTGCCAAGTGTGGTTAATGAAGGCTGTATATAACCCCTCCAGTGCCAAGTGTGGTTAATGAAGGCTGTATATAACCCCTCCAGTGCCAAGTGTGGTTAATGAAGGCTGTATATAACCCCTCCAGTGCCAAGTGTGGTTAATGAAGGCTGTATATAACCCCTCCAGTGCCAAGTGTGGTTAATGAAGGCTGTATATAACCCCTCCAGTGCCAAGTCTCTCATAAACCTAAACAATCGTGTACAAACAGCAAGAAGGATACACGTGACATGGGAATATCTCATTGCACGGGTTGAACACTGAGGCTTCTACAAGACATACACACAATGTTTTGACTCGTACTTGGCCATGATTATTTGCCTTTTACAGCTTATTTCACGGTTCTCGCTGGCAGAGGAGGACAATACTGTGGCTCTACATCCTTACCACAGCACTTCTTCGTGACTAGTATTATTTGCCTTTTACAGCTTATTTCACGGTTCTCGCTGGCAGAGGGCAATACTGTGGCTTTACATCCTTGCCACAGCACTTCTTCGTGACTAGTATTATTTGCCTTTTACAGCGTATTTTACCGTTCTCGCTTGCAGAGGACAATACTGTGGCTCTACGTCCTTGCCACAGCACTTCTTCGTGACTAGCATCATGGTCTAGTGTTAATCTACTCTTACAACTCAGCACTCAAGGTGGACAGCTGGCAATTCTAGGCCAAGTTTGAGTAGGAAGAGTATATATATAACTTTTCTTCTCTTGCCACCTCCCGACTTAACTCAGCTTGATGTGACAAGACCGAATTCCATAGGGAACACAAGAGACTCCGCAACACCTGCTGCATAGAGATTTATTTTCCCTATTACACCTTAATATTTATCCTTCCCTTCACTAACATCAACAGTTTTCATCAATGACATAAACAGGGATACTGAGGTGTACTGGGTATGAATCGCCAAGGTTGAGGTGTTACGAAATAAGTTGGAATACGACAGTGAGTCTGCGTTACCATGGAGATCACCTCTCCTTGCTGGTGAGAGAAAGAGAGAGAGAGAGAGAGAGAGAGAGAGAGAGAGAGAGAGAGAACGTGCCCCTCATCCTGTTTCCTCGGTGGGTCACATAAAACTGGCGATATTTCCATCAACGTAGCATCCATGGCTGTGTCTTTGGTACAGGCGGGTGGCTACAAGTATATTACAACACTGCCATTGTTTATATATAGCGTGTGTACCTGAACAAGATTATTTATGCCAAAAATAATACTATGACAGTGGTGCCAAGTTATACAACAATATCATCAGCCCACGTCCGTCTTACAAGCAAATTATAATCTCTCTCTCCCTCTCTCTCTCTCTCACACACACACTGTCTGTCTGTTTTCAAGTCTGTAGTAAATTAAGGCATGATATTGTCTTAGTAATACGTAAACTATTTAATTCTTATGTTACTGTCTTTACCACATGGCTACTGGTGTGGTAAATGTGGTACACTGATCCACCCATAATACACTGTGATCTGGCAACTGTGCCAGCCATATTCAGAAAACATCCTATAGGCGTTTCTTACAATATACACGTTCCTGTAGCAGTGAATTATAATACGTACAATTGTATGTTGTATTTATCACTGTAATATTCACTCTTAGTTCCTCTGTGAAGGGTTTGGTGGCGTTGTGAATAGCGATCAAAATATTATGTCAAAGAATCCTATACGGCACTAAGGCCTGGGATGATTTATAACTATGGCCCGTGGCTGTTGTGAGAGCTGCAGGCTGGCATTTATAAAGGATCCTAACTAACATACAGGATAAACTCAACTCCATAAGTTATCTAATATGACAGGTGGTTTGTTTTTCATATTTTGTCACTGTAATATTGACTAATTATTTTGTAAAGTGTTTGTTAGTTGCCTGAGTGATGCTAAGCGTCTATACAGGCAGCTATATACACAGTTTATGTTTAGAACAGTTTATAAATACAGCACAGGTTTTGGCTGAACTAAATCAGCGGGTTTGCCTAATGTGCTGTTAGTGTAGATAGGTTTTCTGTTTTAATCACACTACATAACTACCCAATAAATTGCCTCCTTCCTGCATGCATAATTAACAGTAATAGCACAGAAATAAATCAAGGCAGCTAAAATAATATTACCACTAAAACAGTAAGTTCCATTGCTTGGTGGTGCTGTAGTAAAGACTGTCACGTTTGGATACCAAGAACAGAAACAGCAGGTATAAGTTTACCTGAGCCTTTCCAATCACTTTACCTGGTATATTTTGTACAGTAAAACTTAGCCTGACATCTGGCCTGTCTTGTCCTACCCTAACAAATGTTCTGTTCTCACACAGCATCAGCCTTGGCCTATCCTCTCCTATTTTCCCTTTCTGCACTACGCCCTCCTTTCATCCACCACACCAACCACTTCAGACCAACCATGCTCCGAACCTGCCAGTGCTTCAGCATTTTCCTAAATACTCGGGTTTAATTTACCCAACTGATGGTGCAATTAATGTTGTTACATGGCATGTGTTCACTTTGGTTCAGCCAGACAGCCGCATCAATGATAACTGCAGCTTAAACACACATTACCTGACGTGAAGGAAGCAGTTCAACCCAAACCTTGAACCTTTTCCAGCACAGACTGACACACAACAGTTCCCACATCAGCACTGCATTACCTGTTGACCAGGTGTTGATTTTACCACGAGGATAATAAGAAAATAAAGGAGATATACCATAGGAAATATAGTTACTTGTAATATTATCACCATACAAACCATCACTTTATTACAAACTAGGAAGTACAGCTGTTTTTATTTGTCTTAAGAGTGTAACTGGGATGGTACGTTTCCTCCTTATATTGGCAATACTGAAAGAATATTATTTTTGGCATAACTAATGTTGTTCAGGTATACAGGCGATACATTAGTGATCCAGTGTTGTAATAACCATATACACACCAGCCTGTACCAAAAACACAGCTGGCAGGTGAAGTTAGTGAAATATCGCCATTTTTATGTTGGTCACCACGGAGTGAGGATGAGAGCGATGTCGCTCCTCTCTCTCTCTCTCTCTCTCTCTCTCTCTCTCTCTCTCTCTCTCTCTCTCTCTCTCTCTCTCGTTAGCCTGTAAGAAGAGATGAAGTTGGCGGGAGGGCAAATATCTCCATGGCAACGCAGACTCCCGGTCTTATTGCAACTGACACTTAAGAATTCCTAACACATCCTGCTTACCGATTCATTCTGCATATCAAAACTAGTTAATGAGTTTGGAAGTGAGTGTATGAAACAAAATCTGAAACTAAATTATAGCAACGACTAAAATTACCGTCTTTGAGAGGAATGATGTCAGTGATGCTATACTCATTGTACACTAACTTGGCCAAAATTACCGTCTTTGAGAGGAATGATGTCAATGATGCTATACTCATTCTACACTAACTTGGCCAAAATTACCGGCTTTGAGAGGAATGATGTCAGTGATGCTATACTCATTCTACACTAACTTGGCCAAAAACTGACATCACTCTGCTCTGAATTGTGACTTGTGGCCAGAGATTAACACTAGTATCTGATGCTAGTCACGAGGAAGTGCTATACAGTGGCTGAAGAGACACAATATGATGCCAGTCACGAATAAGTGCTATGGAATGGCTGAAGAGAACACAGGTTGCACCTAAAAATGCCGTCTCTCCATCATGACTGCCAAGTTGTAATAATTATAGTTCCCCACTAGAGCTGATGCTGGTCACGAAGAAGAGCAGCGAAGGGGATGTAGGGCCATAGCAGTCTTTCTCTGCCACTGAGCTACGTAAAATAAGTTACAAGAGAACAAACACCTGGGCTTTAAGGTGAAAAAGTCATGAAGCTAGTCACGAAGAAGTGCTATGAGTGATGTACAGCCACAGCATTGACTTTTTCTGCCAATCAGCTGTGTGACATAAGCTGTACAACGACGACAATTTGGGCCATGTTAAGGTGAAAGAACTATAGGCCATGTGTGTGTGTGTGTGTGTGTGTGTGTGTGTGTGTGTGTTCTTACCTTACCTAATTGTTCTTACCTAATTGTATCTTTACAGGAATCAGTCAAGCTCGTACTGTCCCGTGTCTTAAACCATATTTATCGTACATATCCTTAAATTTATGATTTGTTTTGGCACACACTATTTCATTCGGTAGTGCATTCAATTGGTCAATTGCTCTGTTTGGGAAACTGAATTTCCTTACGTCTTTATCACCTCTCTTCTTATGCAGTTTTCTGCAGTGTCCTCTTGCTGATGCTTCTCCATGTGTTAAGTAATCATTTATGTCTATTTTCTCCTTCCCTGATATCCACTTATATAACATTATCATGTCACCTCTTTTCCTTCGCTCCTGTAGTGTTGGTAGATTCAGTTTATTTAGTCTTTCTTCGTAGCTTAGGTCCCTCAAGCTTGGTATCCATCTTGTAGCGGCCCTTTGAACTTTTTCAATCTTGTCTATGTGCTTTTTGAGATAAGGCCTCCAGACTACTGATGCATATTCCAGGGTTGGTCTAATGAATGATGTTATTATCATTCTTAGCATGTCTTCATTTATGTATGTGAATGCTATTCTCATATTTGCAAGCAGTGTATACATGTTCCGTACCTTCTCGCTGATGTGGTCAGCCGGAGATAGTCTGTTATTGATGATCACACCTAGGTCTTTCTCTCTTTCTGATGTGTATAGGGTTTTATTTCCTAACTTATAATCCCAATCAGGTCTTTTTCCACTTTTACCAAACTTGATTACATGACACTTGTCCACATTGAAATCCATTTGCCATGTACTACTCCATTCATGAAGTTTATTTAATTCTTCTTGTAGCTCTTTACAAGAGTCTGTGTTAATAATTCTCCTTTGTATTTTTGCATCATCTGCAAACATATTCAGATAGCTCTCATTTCCAGTGTTACTGTTTACATCATTTATATACACTAAAAACATGATTGGTGCCAGCACTGAACCCTGTGGTACTCCACTGGTCACTTCTTTCCATGATGAGTAGTTTCCTCTTAGTACTGTTCTCATTTCTCTTTTTATGAGAAAGTCTTGCATCCAACAAAACAGTTTGCCTCGAATTCCTCCTTGATGGTATAGTTTCCATAAAAGTCTTTGGTGTGGTACTGTGTCAAAAGCTTTCTTGAAATCTAAATAGATACTGTCCACCCATCCTTCCCTTTCCTGTATTGTATTTGTTACTCTGTCATAGTAGCTCAACAGATTAGTAACACATGATTTTCCTTTTCTGAAACCAAACTGTCTTTCTGTTATCATACTGTGTTCTTCTAGATGGTTTACCCAAGCTTTTCTTATAAGCTTTTCTAATACCTTGCTTACAACACTGGTCAGTGATACTGGTCGGTATTTGAGTGGATTTTGTCTATTTCCTTTCTTGAATAAGGAGACAATATTTGCTTTTTTCCAAATATCAGGTAGTTTACCTTGACTCAAGGATTTCTTGAAAATTAAAAATAATGGTTTACTTAACTCCTTTGCACATTCTCGTAGTACCCAACATGAAATTTCATCAGGACCACTTGCTTTTCCTCTGTCTAATCTACTTAACTCCTCCTGTACTACTTTTTCTGCTATTTGTATATCTGGTAGTATGTGTGGACATGCATGTTCCACATAGTCCCTCTCAAAATTTTTTTCTTCTGTAAAAACTAATTGGAAATTCTTATTTAGTGCTTCACAAATATCCTTCTCTTGTGTATAAGTGATTCCCTCGTCCGTAATTGATTGTATTATATCTTTCACTTTGGTTTTGCTTCTGATATAGTTGTAAAACAGCTTTGGTTGATCACTACTTTTATTTATTATATCCTCCTCAAACTGTTTTTGGGCGTCCCTCCTTATTCTTGTATAATCGTTTCTTGCCCGTTTGTAATTATTATACTCCCTTTCACTATTATGTCTTCTGTATCTATTCCACAACAAATCTCTTCTTTCTTTTGATTTTTTACATTCTGTATTGAACCATTTCTGTATTTTCTTATCTGCTTCTTTGTGCTGTGGGATGTACTTCTGGACTCCTATTTCATAAAATTCACAGAATTTTTTATATACAGCATTTAAACCTTGTCCTCTAAGCTCATTTTCCCAAACAACTTCTAAGAAATACTTCTTTAGGTCTTGATAATTTTCCTTTTTATAGTTTAGGCTCTTTTTGTAGCTATCATTTCCGTTTACTATGTCATATGCTATCCTGTGTGTGTGTGTGTGTGTGTGTGTGTGTGTGTGTGTGTGTGTGTGTGTGTGTGTGTGTGTGTGTAGGCAATATGTTATTCTCTGCACAAGGCCAACCCATGTATATGTGTGTGTGTGTATATGTATTTATGTTGTTACATAGCCTATGATTTCATCATCCTTTGTATAATTCTAACGTACAGTATGCTGCATGTTTGATCACGATTCGCCTCGTGGCTTCCATAGTGACCAAGCTTCCGTGTTCTACCTCACTCCCCCCTTCTCCTCCCTTATAGTAGAGTAAGTCGTTCTTTCTGTTGTTCAGAGCGGGAGTGTCAACTCTGTCCCCTATGGCTTCATTTGCACGTCCTTCTTACAAGTTGTATCAAGCTCTGCCGGCCCCTATACAATGAGCTCAGTCTCTGCATTAATTGCCACTTAGATCTACTCCTCATTTTGTTCACATCTCTGTCCTCCCCTGTACAGTTGTTATTATTTTTGTGAGTGCTCAGGAAGTCTCCAACCATCTGGCTGCTGTGTAATTTGTGTATAAGTGTTATTACATTTTTTCTTGTACTGTATAGCTTAAGGTGTTAATTCGTAGGCCTGGTATGGTTTTTGTGGTTCATGTGGAGTTTTTGATGTCAGCCATCATTAATAATATTTTGTATCTATAATAATATATCTTGCATTAACTGAGCATTATCCGGTTTTCTCATTTTATCAGGGCTGACTTAGATAAATTTACCCTTGCTAATTTCGTGTTAATAGAGGCTATTGCAGTTAACCATATATTTAACCTGTTTTTTGCCATTACATTATCCTTATGAGTCCTCAATGTTTAGTTGTTAGTTTGAGCATTAAACTTTAACTTGTACTTTTACCTAACTCTTTTGTCTCGAACCTGGAACTTTGCGGGACAGTAGTGATTTTAGTGTTCTCACTTGGGGTGTTCATTATCTCTCTCTGTTCCGTAACATAAATTTGGCGACCTCTTATCAGGATATTCAGGATATTATCATAAGGATATTGCTTGATATTTTGTGACTGTGATTTATTCATGATGTCTACTATTACTACTCTTGATGAAGCCAAAGATTTTTTGTCAAATGTGCAAAAAGTGTGTGATATAGAAAACAGAACAAAGAATGAACTTAAGCTTGTTGCTCAACAATTGGGAATTGCTGTTCATTCTCATCATTCTAAAGATCAAATTGTTAGCATGATTAATAAAAGCTTGTTTGATGTAACTCCTCCAGATGAGCAAACGCAGGTTGAAATAGCTAAGTTACAGCTAGCCCTGCAGGAGGCTCGTGCTAAGGAGGCTGAGTTTCAGGCACATTCTAAGGAGGCTAAGTCTCAGGCTCGTATTCAGGAGGCACAAATTGAACTTGCTAGGATTCAGGCAGACCATGAGTATCACATGAAACAAGGTGGAACTGGATCATCTAGCTCTGATGATTTTGATGTGGCTAAAAATGTTAAACTTGTCCCTCTTTTTAATGAATCTGATTTAACAAAGTATTTTCAGTTGTTTGAGAGGGTAGCTACAGGTTTTAATTGGCCCAAAAAGTATTGGCCAGTACTCCTTCAAACTGTTCTCACCGATAAAGCTCAAGTAACTTATGCATCTTTGCCTCAGGATCAATCTGATAATTATGATGTAGTTAAGAGCTTGATTCTTAAGGCCTATGAGCTTGTTCCTGAAGCCTATAAAGTAAAATTTAGGACAACTTATAAGCAAGATAAGCAATCCCATGTTGAGTATGCAAAAATCAAAGAAGATCTGTTAGAGCACTGGTTAAATTCTAAGAATGTAAATTCTGATTTTGATAAATTTAAGCAGATGATTTTGCTGGAGGACTTCAAAAGGTGAATTAATAAAGATGTAAGCCTATATCTTGATGAGAAAAGAATAGATAATTTGTCTGATGCTGCAGTTTTAGCTGATGAATATGTTCTCACTCACAAGAGATATTCTAAAGAAAAAAGGAAAACTGAGAGTAAGTATGTTGCCTCTACTCGGAGTACAGGTAACAGGAAAGAGAATAAAGATGATGTTTCTCAGGAAGTAAATACCAGCTTCACCTCTAGACTTCAGAAAAGTAAATGTACTTATTGTAGTAAGCTTGGTCATACTACGGAGAGATGTTTCAGGAGACAGCGTGATGCGAACAAAAAGGAGTCTTTAAATATTCAGTCAATTGGTCTAGTGTCCACCCTTGAGAGTTCCCATAATTCTTTAACTGAGTTAACTGAACCTGCTTTGAGGGGTAAATTAAATTCTCATGATGAAGCTCCTCTTTTGAGCAGTAACGTGGGTGACACTCTCAAGAGTTCATGTGCTAATTTCCTGTCTGATGCTTTTGTCAGTCCTCTGGACAGTAATGACAGGAAATCAGTTAAAATATATCGTGATACAGGTGCTTGCCAATCCCTTATGCTGACCAGTGTTCTAGGCTCTAATGTTAATTCCTCTGATGAAACTGTAATCTTACAAGGTGTAGGGAATAATTACTTCTCTGTCCCTATGTGCAGAGTGAATTTAGAGTCTGGTTTTGTTAATGGTTCCGTTATGGTTGGGTTGGTTGAGACACTCCCAATGTCAGGTGTAACTTCCTTACTTGGAAATGATATTGGTGGAAGTCAAGTGTGTCCAGCTACTCAGTTGTCTAGTGAACCAGTGACTGTGACCCAGGATTGTGATGTCCCTGATGTGTTCTCTGCATGTGCTGTCACTAGGGCTAAGTCTAAAGTTACTGGTGACTTAGAGGATAATGATGATGATGATGTTATCCTAGCTGACACTTTTCTTGCTAATTTGGACCACTCCCCAGATGAGGCAGTACCCCGTAGTGTTGATAATTTGTCTCGTCAAGAGTTGGTTGAGTTGCAGGTTGCTGACCCTGAGTTGAAAGGTCTAGCTAACTCTGCTTGCAGTGAGGAAGAGTCAGCTGGTGCTTCTACTTGTTATTATATAAAGTCAGGAGTACTTATGAGGAAGTGGAGACCCCCAACAGCATCAGCCGACTGTGAATGGGAGGTTGTACATCAAGTTGTCATCCCTCGTGTTTGTAGGCAGGATATCATTAGAGTGGCTCATGATTCCAGTTTGGCAGGACACCTTGGAGTGAGGAAGACTGTGGCACGCATTTTGAAACACTTCTACTGGCCAGGTATCTTCAGAGATGTTTCCTGTTATTGTAAGTCTTGTCACACCTGTCAAGTTGTGGGGAAGTGTAATCAGACCGAAAAGGTTGCACCTCTAGTTCCCATTCCTCCTTTTGAGGCGCCATTCACCCGTGTGTTGGTGGATATTGTGGTCCCTCTTCCAAAGACTTCTTCAGGATTTTCTTATGTGTTGACCCTGATTGATATGGCTACTCGTTATCCTGAAGCCATTCCACTTAGAAATATCTCAGCAAAGAACGTGGTTAAGGAAATGCTAGGGTTCTTCACAAAGTTTGGTCTACCCAAGGAGGTACAGTCAGACCGGGGAAGTAATTTCATGTCAAATGTTTTCAAGCAGTCTCTGAAAGAGTTGGGCATCACCCAGATCACGTCTTTAGCTTAACATCCCCAGACCCAAGGAGCGTTGGAGAGATATCATCAAACACTCAAATCGATACTCAAGAAATACTGTTCGGAACATCAGAAAGACTAGGATAAAGGTCTTCCATTCGTTGTATTTGCCGCAAGAGAATCTCCAAATGAATCACTGGGCTTCTCACCCTTTTAACTACTGTTTGGCCATGAAGTAAAAGGACCCCTTAAGCTACTCAAGGAATACTGGCTGTCGGAGGAAGATGACGTCAACCTGCTGGAGTATGTGAGTTCAAAGAATGGATGTCCACTGCTTTACAGCTGGCGAGAGAGAATTTAGGAGCTGCTCAGGAGATGAAGATTTGGTATGATAAGAAGTCCAGGTTACGCCACTTTCAGCCAGGAGATCAGGTTTTGATTCTGCTACCGGTGCATGGGCAACCTCTTCAAGCCAAGTTTAGCGGTCCTTATTTCGTGGAGAAGAAACTCAGTGATGTCAACTATGTCATCGCCAAACCAGATCGTAGAAAGAACAAGCAACTTTGTCACATCAACATGCTAAAGTTATATCACAGGCAGGACGAAAATAACCCAGTCTGCACAGTAGTTGTTCCACCCGAGTCTGCAAGTGAAGTTCTCCCATGCAGCATGAGCCTGAGTGATAGTTTGGGGAAGAATCCTGATATCATGAATGATCTCCAGACTAAGCTTTCTCATCTAGCTCCCGAGGAAAGGCAGGAGTTTTCGGCATTACTGCAGGAGTACCCGCAAGTGTTCCGTGCCACTCCAGGAAGAACCACTGTGTTGATGCATGATGTCGATGTTGGAGACGCAAAGCCAATTAAACTGCCTCCTTACCGTGTGAACCCAGTGAAAGTTCCTCTCATCCAGAAGGAGCTTGGCTACCTGTTGGACCACAAGATGATTGAGCCCTGTCAGAGCGAGTGGAGTTCTCCTGTCACTCTAGTCCCTATGCCAGGTGGGTCACAGCGGCTTTGTATCGACTACAGATGTGTTAATCAGATAACCAAAACAGACACTTACCCTCTCCCTCGCGTGGAAGATTGCATAGACAAGATCGGAAAGGCTAGATACATAAGTAAGTTTGATTTGTTAAAGGGATACTGGCAAGTACCTATGACTGAACGTGCTAGGGATATCTCATGTTTTGTAACACTAGGAAAGACCTTTGCATGTTCTGTAATGCCATATGGTATGAAGAATGCACCAGCCACATTTCAGAAGCTCATGAATGTTGTAACAGAGGGTTTGGCAGGGTGTGTTGTTTATATTGATGATGTATTAATCTTCAGTGACAACTGGAAAGATGACCTATGGCATGTCAGTAAATTTCTTGAGCGTTTGGTTCAGGCTAATCTTGTAGCTAATTTATCAAAGTGTGAGTTTGGTCAAGCTAAAGTTCAGTACCTTGGGTACGTAATTGGTGATGGACACGTTGCACCACCAGCAGCTAAGGTTCAGGTTATAAGTGATCTTCCCAGACCTAAAAGTAGGAAAGAGCTACAAAGATTTTTGGGAATGGTAGGTTATTACAGATTTGTTCTTAAATTTTCAATTCTTGTATCACCACTTACAGACCTACTGAAAAAGGGAGTTAAATTTGTCTGGACCGATAACTGTGAATCCTTTTTCAGTAAACTTAAAGCTATCCTATTAAGTCAGCCAGTGCTCGCTACTCCAAATTTTGCTAAGCCTTTTAAGATGACTGTTGACGCAAGTGATACAGGAGCTGGGGCTGTTTTGCTGCAAGAGGATGATCAGGGTATTGAACACCCTGTATCTTATTACAGAAAGAAGTTCACTCCACCTCAAAAGAACTACTCAACTATTGAGAAAGAGCTTTTGGCCTTGATTTTGGGTTTACAGCATTTTTCATTTTATTTGTGTTCTGGTTTTGACCCCATAGTCATTTATACCGATCATAACCCACTGAAATTCCTTAGTAAGTTTAAAGATAAAAATCAGAGATTGACAAGATGGAGTCTACTTCTTCAGGAGTATTCATTAGACATACAACATGTCAAGGGGAAAGAAAATGTTATTGCAGATTGCTTATCTAGACTTTAGACAGATTGTTTTAGAGTAGTGAGAAATTTCCTTCGTAAATTTTTTTTTTTTTGTGGGGAGGTGTTACATAGCCTATGATTTCATCATCCTTTGTATAATTCTAACGTACAGTATGGTGCATGTTTGATCACGATTCGCCTCGTGGCTTCCATAGTGACCAAGCTTCCGTGTTCTACCTCACTCCCCCCTTCTCCTCCCTTATAGTTGAGTAAGTCGTTCTTTCTGTTGTTCAGAGCAGGAGTGTCAACTCTTTGTCCCCTATGGCTTCGTTTGCGCGTCCTTCTTACAAGTTGTATCAAGCTCTGCCGGCCCCTATACAATGAGCTCAGTCTCTGCATTAATTGCCACTTAGATCTACTCCTCATTTTGTTCACATCTCTGTCCTCCCCTGTACAGTTGTTATTATTTTTGTGAGTGCTCAGGAAGTCTCCAACCATCTGGCTGCTGTGTAATTTGTGTATAAGTGTTATTACATTTTTTCTTGTACTGTATAGCTTAAGGTGTTAATTCGTAGGCCTGGTAGGGTTTTTGTGGTTCATGTGGAGATTTTGATGTCAGCCATCATTAATAATATTTTGTATCTATAATAATATATCTTGCATTAACTGAGCATTATCCGGTTTTCTCATTTTATCAAGGCTGACTTAGATAAATTTACTCTTGCTAATTTCGTGTTAATAGAGGCTATTGCAGTTAACCATATATTTGACCTGTTTTTTGCCATTACATTATCCTTATGAGTCCTGAATGTTTAGTTGTTAGTTTGAACATTAAACTTTAACTTGTAATTTTACCTAACTCTTTTGTTTTGAACCTGGAACTTTGCGGGACAGTAGTGATTTTAGTGTTCTCACTTGGGGTGTTCATTATCTCTCTGTTCCGTAACAATGTATATATGTATATATGTAGTCAATGTGTTATTCTGTGCACAAGGCCAACCCATCTCTGAGTACTATGTATATATGTATATATGTAAATGTATGTATATGTGTGTATGTATGTATGTGTGTTATTCTCTGCACCAGGCCAACCCATCTCAGAGTACTATGAACATAACAGTATTGACGCAGGAGACAAACTGATTGCATTGCTGCTGAAGCATGTATCTATATATGTATGTATATGTGTATGTATATATGTATATGTGTATGTACGTATGTATGTATGTACGATGTATGTGTATGTATAAATGCACAGTGTGTGTGTGTATGTATGTATGTATGTACAATGTGTGTGTGTGCACGTATTTGTAAGTATGTATGTACTGTATATATGTATGTACTTATATGTGTATGTATGTATGTACTGTGTGTGTGCATGTACTTGTATGTATGTATGTATGTACAGTATATGTGAATGTACAGTATATACAGTATATGTATGTATATACAGTATGTATGATGTATGTATGTGTGTGTATGTATGTATATATGTATGTATGTATGATGTATGTACAGTATGTATGTAGATGTCCACTACCAGCACTACACCATGTCTTCTTTATCTTGTATGTATGGTGGTCACACACACACTTTTTCTGCCACCTGCTACGTGAAATGTATGTATGTGTGCATGTATGTATATATATATATATGTATGATGCATTTATGTATGTATGTATGGTAGTCACACACACTTTTTCAGCCACCTGCTACTTGAAATTTATGTATGTATGTATGTATGTATGGATGGATGGATGGTAGTCACACACACAGCCAGCTGCTACGTGAAAACAGCTGCCAAAGGACAACATTTTGCACCAAGTTAAGGTGCACCAACTACAGTCATCTTTCACAGGCATTATCTACGGTAACTTTATCTTTGCCTGTCACCTGAGATGCTGGTGTGGATGTGGATGTGATAGACAGCGTTAGCAGAAATACACTGAGGTGGTTTGGCCATGTAGAGAGGATGGGGAGCGAGAGACTAAGGAGGAGTGTGTGTGAGGTACAGGCCGAGGATAAGATGGAGAGATGGAGTGGAGAGGCATATGAGAGAGTGGGGTTTGAACTGGGAGGAAGGCAGTGAAATGGCGAGGGACAGGGCGACATGGAGGCGATTTGTTTGTGCCACCTTACGGGAATAAGGCGTCTGACAATAGACAGATAGACAGATAGATGAACATTTATTTTAATCTCATAATGATCACTATCCCATTTCAGCTGGGTTGATAGCCAAGTGTAGTCAGTTTGGAGGGTTGATTTGACTAGTAACCAAGGAGATCTCATTACACCATAACTAAGCCTCATTGAATTTCACGTAACCATGACCTAATATTCAGGTGGAGGGGTTGATTTGACTAGTAACCAAGGAGACTCACATTACCTCATAACTAAGGATCATTGAATTTCACGTAACCATGACCTAATACTGTATTCAGGCGGGGGGGGGGTTGATTTGACTAGTAACCAAAGAGACTCATTCCCACCTTAAGGCTCATCAAATTTCATGTAACCACGACTTAGTATTTAGGGTGTGGAGGACTGATCTGACTGGTAACCAAGGAGACTCACATTACCCCATAACTAAGGCTCATTGAATTTCACGTAACCACGACCTAATATTCAGGTGCAGAGGGGGGGGTTGATTTGACTAGTAACCAAGGAGACTCACATTACCTAATTTCACGTAACCATGACCTAATATTCAGGTGGGGGGGTTGATTTGACTAGTAACCAAGGAGACTCACTCCCACCTTGAGGTTCATCAAATTTCATGTAACCACGACTTAGCATTCAGGGTGTGGAGGACTGATCTGACTAGTAACCAAGGAGACTCATTCGAATTTCACGTCACCACAACTAAGTATTCAAGCTGTGAGTGACCCTGTTGCCCTGATGAAAACAAACTGATATAGTAATATACGGTAATAATAATAACAACAACAACAACAATAATAATAATAATAATAATAATAATAATAATAATAACAATAATAATAATAATAACAATAATAATAATAATAACAATAACAATAATAATAATAATAGTAGTAGTAGTAGTAGTAGTAGTAGTAGTGGTAGTAGTAGTAATAAATATAATAATAATAATTATTATTATTATTATAATATAAATAAATACTGCAGGACACATACACTGTATGCCAATCAGCTTCTACACTACTACTACCATCATCCTAACTATCCTACTTAGCGATAGCATGAGGCAGCACCAGAAACAGTGTTACGCCAGATTGAAATAGCCAGGGGGAACAAGGCGTCGCGGATGATGATGATGATGATGATGATGGTGGAGGAGGAGGAGGAGGAGGAGGAGGATAATGGTGGCGGTGGTGGTGGTGGTGGTGGAGGCGGTAATAATAATGATGATGGTATTTAAACAGAAATCCAGCTAGTAGAAATATCGGGTATTGTGTTGCCAAATACACCTTACAACACTAGATACAGGAGTGTGGTCAGTGACAACACCAACATGATATATAAACACCAACAGGCACAATTTTACTGTGAACTGGCTGCCATGGTAACATCTGGGCCTGCCATCACCACTTCTCCATCAACCATATCTCTTAACCATACTGCAGTTCCTTCTTCCACTCTCTCTCTCTCTCTCTCTCTCTCTCTCTCTCTCTCTCTCTCTCTCTCTCTCTCTCTCTAACGCATGGGTACTCTCATTCACTCACTCTAAATCATATATCATAACCAAGCTGCAGTTTCCTCTTCTTCTACTCTCCTTTCTCTAACTCATGGGCACTCTCTCTCTCTCTCTCTCTCTCTCTCTCTCTCTCTCTCTAAATCATATCTCGTAACCATGCTGCAGTTTCTTCTACTCTCTCTCTCTAACTCATGAGCACTCTCACTCACTCTCTCTCTCTCTAAATCATATCGTAACCATGTTGCAGTTTCTTCTTCTTCTTCCTCTCTCTCTCTCTCTCTCTCTCTCTCTCTCTCTCTCTCTCTCTCTCTCGCTCTCTCTCTCTCTCTAACCCATGGGCAGCCACTTGCATCACTGCAACCCACCCATCATGCCTTGCGAGTATTACGAAGATGATGGACAGCGAGAGACTAACGAGGAGAGTATATGTGAGTGAGGTGGAGGGGGGGGAGGGAAGGGGAGGCCAAGGATGAGAGGGAAGGAAGGTGTCTGTGAGGGGGGGAGGTGGTAGATAGGAATGTAGTCCAGGTGACGGGAATTAATTCAGGTCCAGTACCAGACAGACGTTCAACCAGTGAGAAGTATAACGAGTTAATAAATATAATACACGGAGGCCAAGATGGATATATCCCTTCAAAAACGTTTAGAACGAATAATTCGGAACCAAGATGGTTAAACAGCAGATTAAAATCTCTCATAGGCCAAAGGAAAGGAATATATAGAAAAATAAAACGTGGAGAGGAACACTTACGTAACCGATACACGATTTTAAATAGAGAAGTAAAGAGGGAGATAAGAAAAGCAAAGAGAAGTTATGAAAGTAAGGTTGCTAGTGAATCAAAAGAAAACCCCAAGGGTTTTTATCAAATGTACCGTACGAAAAATAAAGACAGGATAGGACCACTCAGAACAGAATCAGGTGACATTACCAGTGAAGATTAAGAAATGTGCTCCTTCCTAAATAATTATTTCATATCTGTATTCACCAAGGAAAATCTAGACCTGGTCCCTCAAGCAGCAAATATTTACGATGAGAATACGGAAAATATTCTTAGTAAAATAACCATTATTAAGGAGGACGTATTGAATGAAATTAACAAGTTAAACCCTCAAAAATCGCCAGGTCCGGACGATATATATGCAAAATTATAAAAGAAACCAAAGAAGAATTATGTCAGCCACTTTTAACATTATTTAATGACTCTTAAAGTTCAGGAGAAGTTCCCGAGGCGTGGAAGACCGCAAACGTAGTGCCCATCTTTAAAAAGGGTGATAAATCAGCTGCGTCGAATTATCGTCCGATAAGTCTAACGTAATAGTAGGAAAAATGTTAGAGTCAATTTTGGCAAAAAAGATTAGAGAACACTTAGAAAGATTTAATCTTATAAACGAAAGTCAGCACGGATTCAGGCAAGGACGATCCTGCCTCACAAACTTGTTGTCATTCTACTTGGAGGTCTATGAGGCAGTAGATAGCGATAAAGCTTACGATGTTATTTATCTGGACTTTAGTAAAGCTTTTGATAGGGTCCCACACGAAAAGTTAGTTAGAAAGGTTCGAGCACACGGTATAGACGGCGATATCTTAAAATGGATAGAATCCTGGCTGAAAGGACGAAAGCAGAGAGTATTAATAAATGGAACTAAGTCGGATTGGGGATTAGTAACTAGCGGTGTACCACAGGGTTCAGTACTCGGTCCCTTATTATTTATCATATATATAAATGATCTAGACTTAGGAGTCAATAGCAGCATCAGCAAATTTGCCGACGATACAAAAATAGGGCGTATCATTAACTCGACTGACGATTGCCATAACTTACAAAAAGACCTCGATACATTGTCCAAATGGTCTAAAACTTGGCAAATGGAATTTAACGTTGAAAAATGTAAAGTACTTAACGTAGGCAAGACCATTGGAGATACTAAATACAGCTTAGATAATTAGCAAATCGGAATGCGAGAGAGATCTAGGAGTTATGATTAGTAACGACCTTAAACCAAGGCAACAGTGTATTAATGCGAGAAATAAAGCAAACAGGGTCCTAGGATTTATTTCGAGAAGCGTGAGCAATAGATCATCTAAAGTAATACTGAAACTTTATCTAGCATTAGTAAGGCCACATTTAGACAACGCAGTACAATTTTGGTGTCCTTACTATAGAATGGATATTAATTCGTTAGAAAATGTACAGAGAAGAATGACAAAAATGATACATGACGTCCAGAACTTGTCATATGAAGACAGACTGAAAAGACTAAGTCTGCATTCGCTAGAGAGGCGTAGAGTAAGGGCAGACTTAATTGAGGTGTTTAAGTGGATGAAGGGTATAAATAAGGGAAATATTAGCAAGGTACTTAAAGTGAGCAAACAGGATAGAACTAGAAATAATGGTTTCAAACTAGAAAAATTCCGTTTCAGTAAGGAAATAGGTAGAAATTGGTTTGGTAATAGAGTAGTAGACGAATGGCATAAGCTGCCTAGTAAAGTAGTTGCTTCCTCTTCCATTGAGAGTTTCAAGCATAGGCTAGATAAGCATATGACTAATAAGGGGTGGATATAGAAAAAAGAAAATCTTATAACCAATACTAATTCATAAATTTTCCTTTTCAGGTTACACTATGATAGTCTCTATTCTCCTTTCACACTTTCCTGTAAAATGTCCACGTCAGTTTTTCTATACGATGTGGTGTTCTTTCTGACTTTTTCCTGCCGGCTTCAGCTGGAGGGTTTGGAGGGCGGGGGAGAGCCTTCTTCTTTGCTATCCTTATCTCATTCTAGTAGTTCAGTTACTCTTCTAGGAGCTCCCTAGCATGGGCCAACCGGCCTACTGCAGTTATCCTCTCTTCTTATGTTCTTATATATGAGAGGAGATGAGCTGGGAGCAGGGCAGTGAAATGGCGGAGGACAGGGCGAAATGGAGGCGATTTGTTTGTGGCCACCCCTTACGGGATTAAGGCGCCTGGCGATAGATAGACAGATAGATGTCGTGTGCTTGCCATTCTCAACAGGGTTCAGAAAGACCTAACCTTAACACACCAAGACACAACACTTAGGCACATCAATTTTTTTTTCCCCAAGTTAAATAAAATCACTTGAAGATGGCAAGAATTAACTAAGGCATCATCGGAGTGAAGTGGCAAAGAAAGAATCTGACCTGGACTGACAACACACCACACTCAGACACTAATTTCCATGTCGGTCTATCTATCTATCTATTGCCAGACGCCTTAATCCCGTAACGGGTGGCCACAAGAAAATCCCCTCCATGTAGCCCTGTAGACGAGTTGTCGGTTCTGGGTAAACATGGCCAGTGCACTCTGCCATGTACTTAAAAACTTACGGTGTATGTATCTTTTAATTTAATTTATCATTTTCACTGAACAAGACGTGATAACTTTAATTCTTTGCGGCTGGAGGGAAGAAGCCGCCATGTTGGCGATGACGTCAGCATTCACACCGCAGACGACGCTCCAATCCATCACACAATACTTTACCAGTAACAGAGATGATAGTTGTACCTACAGGGCCACCGTAGATCCAAACTACCCCCTTCAGGTATGTTGTGAAGGAATATTTTTCATGGTGTAAATGGGTGGTACCTGTTAGGTAAGTAAATTGTGGTGAAATCGACCAGAAGTAGCTTACAGCTACACCATTCCCGAGCGGTGCTTGTACCTCATGAGGTGGAAAGTGTTAAATGTATGCCGTACAGTATCAGTTGTATGAGTTTATGATGGTATCATGCTCATATTTAATATTTGACCTCTTCATTATTAGTTTTCTGAAGAAAAAAAAAGTTTCAGTGACTCAACTACAGTAGGCCTACTTCAGGGGAGTGTGACGAAATACCGAATCGGCGGTCACTTACCGAATCAACACCGAATTGGCACTTTTTAATTGGTAAGTGTTATAGATTTTATCACCATAGAGGTTCATACTCACCTAATTATTCGAAATCTGGTCAAATTTTTGTATTTAATTTTACCTTTTATAAAATCCGGATTCACAGCGAAAATGGGCTAAAATTAGCGGAAGTGTTTCTCCTTTACTGAAGAAACCAGTAGGATAGAAGTTGTGGAAGCAATGAAGAAAGTTAAATCAGGGAAAGCCCCAGGAATTGATGGAGTGTGTGGTGAAATGCTGAAGCATGGGGGAGAGATAGTAGTAGAATGGATGTGGAAGATGTGCAGGTTGGCCTGGGAGGAAGGTAGAGTCCCGGAGGATTGGAAGTCAGGTATAATTATTCCCTTGTACAAAGGAAAAGGGGAAAATGAAGTGTGTGGTAATCATAGGGGCATTTGTCTTCTTAGTATAATAGGAAAAGTATATGGTAGGATACTTATTGACAGAGTTAGAGAAAGAACAGAGAAATTAGTTGGAGAAGAACAGGGAGGCTTTAGGAAGGGAAGAGGTTGTGTAGATCAGATATTCATTCTCAGATCTTTAGTGGAAAAGTTTCTAGAGAAGGGAAAGAAGTTGTATGCGGCTTTCATGGATTTGGAGAAAGCATATGACAGGGTGGATAGACTAGGATTGTGGAAAGTGTTAAGAATATATGGAATAGATGGGAAGTTGTTGAATGCTGTGAAGAGTATGTACGATGGTGCGAAGGCTGCAGTGCGTGTGGATGGTGAACTAAGTGAATTTTTCTCTTTGAAAGTTGGGTTGAAACAGGGATGTGTCATGTCTCCACGGTTGTTCAATCTGTACATGGATGGGGTAATAAAGGAGGTACAAGGTAGGGTGGTGGATGTTGGAGTGGCCCTGGTGAGAGAGGATAGTGTTTGGAAACTCCCTGTACTGTTGTTTGCAGATGATACCGTGTTGTTGAGTGAAGACAAAGGGGAGCTGCAGGGCTTGGTGGATGAGTTTGAGAGAGTGTGTAAGAAACGGAATCTAAAGGTGAATGTAGGGAAGAGTAAAGTGATGGTCTTTGAGAGAGATGAAGTCAGTGAATGTACAGCGAGGTTGGATGGTGAGGAATTAGAAAATGTGAGTACGTTTAAGTACTTGGGTAGTGTGATGAGTAAGGATGGAGGTTTGGAGGGTGAAGTGCTTGAAAGGGAACAGCAGGGAAGAAAGGTTGCTGGTTCTTTGAAAGCAGTGATAAGGAACAGGGAAGTGAGCATGGAAGTGAAAAAGTTACTACATGACAGTATTGAGATACCAACTCTAACGTACGGAAGTGAAGCTTGGACGTTGTTGGAAGGACACAAGTCAAGAGTGAGAGCAGTGGAAATGAGTTATTTAAGAGGAGCCTGTGGAGTCACATGGAGAGACAGGCTGACGAATGAAGATATAAAGAAGCGTTGTGGTGTTGATGTGGATGTGATAGGAAGCGTTATGAGGAACACACTGAGGTGGTTTGGCCATGTGGAGAGGATGGAGGGTGAAAGACTGACGAAGAGAGTGTATGTGAGTGAGGTGGAGGGGGAAAGAGGGAGGGGGAGGCCGAGGATGAGATGGAGAGATGGGGTGGAGAGGTATATGAGAGAGGGGGGTGTGAGTTGGGAGCAGGGGAGTGAAATGGCGGGGGACAGGGCGACTTGGAGGCGATTTGTTTGTGGCCACCCCAAACGGGATTGAGGCGTCTGGCAATAGATAGATAGATAGTTTCTCCTTTAGCTGAAAAGCTTGCCTTGGCAGACTTCTGCCTTGTATAATTATTAATTTAACATACAAATGCACTTATTTACCCTTAAAATCAGTATCTGTGCAAAAATAAGAAGTCTGTCAAGGCATGTTGGCGATCTGAAGTAGAAACACCTGCTAACCTTAGCACGTTTTCGCTCTGACTCCTAATATTCTATTAATAATTAAATATAGCATAGTTTTTTTTTTTTTTACTGAATTTCAGATAATTAGGTGTGTATGAACCTATATGGTGAAGAATATAACATTTTCACAACAGTAAAGACTGCATTCCAGCACTGGGAACTTCCGACGAGCAGCCAGCCACCACTGCTTTCGTTTATTGTTATTGGCTGGTACACAGAGGAATAATTTCCCTACTGTGCTTTTGTCAATGCACTTACACATTGGAACGAAACATTAGCAATTATTCCTCTTGTCACTGGACATTCTTAGAGGTCAGAAATAAGCTCAGTGTATCCTGGCTAAACGTAAACAAAGCAGACTATGCTGCCTCAGTGTTAGTCGTGACGTCACGACCAATCACAGGCCGTTTCAGTGTCACATGATTTTTCGGCTACTTTATCTGTAATGCTAGGTGAAATTAGGCTCGACTTCTCGCTCCTATTTCACCCAACGTGGAGCGGGGTCCTCTTTCGAGACCGGAGCTAGTGCAATAAAGAGAAGCAGGACGCAAAAACTCTAGGCAACAACCTTTACACGTTTATTACCATAGTCAGACACAGGACAAATCAGCAGATATTTCAGCACAATATATAGCAATATAAAACCTTATCTAGGATATGAGTATCTCGCAGGATACTTGCTTCTCTGATAGTAATGACAACATAAACAATCCTAGTGTATCAGGAGTGCAGTAAATATAGGCGCGCGCGGGGACGCGGGAGGGGGGTTGAGTCTCACTAAGGAGGTGCGGGGAGTGACTTGCAGCGGCTAGGGGAAAGTTATGGTAATACTGGAGGGCGGCAGATATTAGCAGCTAAGTTTATATGGTTTCCACTAGTCAAAAGACTTTGGTAATTGATTTTATTATTGATTTACACTTACTCGAGATATTGGAGGGAGAGAGGGTGGTAAACAAGATTTATGGGTAACGTGGGGGAGGGAGAGAATACCATTAATACTTCCTTTCACAATATTCCTTCACAGTAGTGGGGGTATGTCTTTATAGGGGAATCTCCCGGCGGCACAGGCTTATTAATTGTATAACAGGGATGTCACTCACACGTATAGTCAATCAGATTTTGTTCCACACTCTCGTACTTTAACTTCTCACTGTGATCTTATTTAACCCGATATTCACTATATGAAATCACTGCACAATACTTACATTAGGGGAAATCACACTTAACCTAAATCACTCGTGCTACAATATCACACGTATTCATCAGGGGGATAGGCAGGAACATGTCGTCGGCGATCCTGCCGGGCTAGGGGCACCGCCAATGCGAGGCGTGCCGAGAAGGCACGGGATAACTCGTAAGGGCGTCCTCTCACGTCCTGGGCTTCCCGTGGCTTCCGGACTTGGCTCAGGCGTGTGGCCCTCGGGACTGGGGCCGAATAACTCCAGGAACCTCTGCGTCATGGGGGCGTAGAGAGAACACGCCCTGGTGTCCTGGGGAGAACCGAGAGAGACTGTGCGCTGCGGTCTCCAGCGTCTAGGGGCGCCGACAGGGGAGGGCTGCAGCAGTGACTTCCACTGGGGTCCGTCAGGTGCGTCTGCTCTAGAGCCAGGCGTAGGGAACAGAGACCAGGGGAGGCTGTGAGGCCTGTCTGGGTCACTCTGGGACAGGAAGCCTGGGCTCTAGTCTCCTGCCGTGGGGACGTCTCTCCACTCACCTCTCTCTGCACACCCTCGGAGCAACAGTGGATCGTCTCACGAGGAAGGGAGCAACAATAGGTCGTCTCTACCAAGACACTCTCAGAGCGACCATAGATCGTCTCACGAGGATGGGAGTGACCATGGATCGTCTCTACCGGAGTACTTTCGGAGCAACCATGGATCATCTCACAAGGATGGGAGGACCATAGATCGTCTCTACCGGAGCACTTTCGGAGCGACCATAGATCGTCTCACGAGGATGGGAACGACCATAGATCGTCTCTACCGGAGCACTTTCGGAGCGACCATAGATCGTCTCACGAGAATGGGAGCGACCATAGATCATCTCTACCGGAGCACTTTCGGAGCGACCATGGATCGTCTCACGAGGATGGGAGCGACCATAGATCGTCTCTACCGGAACACTTTCGGAGTGACCATAGATCGTCTCACGAAGATGGGAGTGACCATAGATCGTCTCACGAGAATGGGAGCAACCACAGATCGTCTCACGAGAATGGGAGCGACCATAGATCGTCTCTACCGGAGCACTTTCGGAGCGACCATGGATCGTCTCACGAGGATGGGAGCGACCACAGATCGTCTCTACCAGAACACTTTCGGAGCGACCATAGATCGTCTCACGAAGACGGAAGCGACCATAGATCGTCTCTACCGGAGCACTTTCGGAGCGACCATAGATCATCTCACGAGGATGGGAGCGACCATAGATCGTCTCTAACGGAGCACTTTCGGAGCAACCATAGATCGTCTCACGAGGATGGGAGCGACCATAGATCGTCTCTAACGGAGCACTTTCGGAGTGACCATAGATCGTCTCACGAGGATGGGAGCGACCATAGATCGTCTCTACCGGAACACTTTGGGAGCGACCATAGATCATCTCTACCAGAGGGGCACCGTCTGGAGTATCTTTTCTAACTCCACCCCTAGCTGGCTCAGCAATTCCACTATGCGAAGGTAGTGTCCTTCTCCTACGGTGGCGGCGGCGTGGTGGCTGCATGACACGGGCACACGGCCCGGGCTGACATGTGTCGCTGTTGCCGGGAGTGGTGGTGACTGGTGGCGGCTACCCCGTGGGGTCCGTGTGGGGGTGTCGGCACATCTTCGGGCATACTAAGCTGTGTTTGGCTTGCCCTGTCGTTGGGGGTACTATGGTATTCTTCGGGGGCACTGTTTTTCAAGCCACACATTTTACCACTCTCCCCCTGTAAAAAGTCACGTCCTCGTGGCTGGAGGTGGAATGCTTGTGTGTTGGAGGTGGTGTAGACGGGCTGGAGGTGTTGCAGCGTAGTTTGCCAGGCGACAGTGTAGGGGTTCTCTTGTTGTGCTGGTTCGCAGGTGAGGAAGAGTGTGGAGGTGGCGGTGGTAGACTGGAGGAGGTTTAGCAGGTGGTGTGGCCTGCGGAGTCTGTGGTTCCTGCCAAGGGTAGGTGCCCATACGGCCCACTACACTCTCATCTTACTTGGTGTGGCTGTTGGTGTGGTTGGGGGCTGAATGCTGGATACTGCGGGTAAGGGCTGGGTTTTGTGCCGTGGTAGTGCGGCGCTGAGTCTCTGGGGAGTACAGGTAGAGGGGATTTGGGCCTGATGTAGCTTGACGGTGTGAAGTCGTGGAGAGGTGAGTGGTGTAGGGGTGTGTGAGTATCGGGCGGGCGGGCGTGAGAGGCGGCCCGAGCGGATGGTGGTGGTCTTGAGGGTCGGGGTGGGGGGAGAAGTGGGCGTCTGGGTTGGGCGGGTTGTTTTGCGTGTTGTGGGCATGGTGGGGCGCGGTGTTGGCGGAGTGGGTGTACGGATGGTGGGTGGGGGAGGGGAGGTGATAGTGGGTTGTGATGAGGGTGTGGTGGCATGGGTGGAAGATGTGGGAGTGGGCGTTGAGGGGGAGGCCATGGAAGGAAGGGGTGAGGGTGAGGGAGGGGTGGAGGGGGAGGCATCAGGTGAGGTGCTGGGGGTGGCGGTGGCCGGGGAGGTGGAGATGGTAGGGGGGGCGGAGTGGGAGGGTGAAGAGGAAACATAACACTCATATGTGACTGTAGAGGGTGGTGCGGGAGCCGGAGGGGCCTGGGGGTGTGGGGCCGGAGCGGGGGAGGTGGGCGTGCGGAAAGGCCGCATGTGACGGTTGCAGAGGGTACGGGGAGTGCCGTGATAGTCTACGACTACTTGGTATGGGTTGGGGACTTTAGTGATTGTGTGGGGCCCCGTGAAAGGGGGGGCGAGCTTGTGGGGAGTGGGAAGTTGGGCGACGACGACTGTGTCACCCGGGTTGAAAGGGTTGGTGGCTGTGTCGGGTCCAAGGTCTAGGGTCTTTTGTAGGTGGTATATCCGCCCTTTTAGCAGGTGTAGCGGGTCTGTAGTGGGAGCGGAAGCGGGCGGTTGCAGGTGATGGGGTAGGGGTAGTAGGAGGGGGGTTTTGCCAAAGATTCTTTCGTGGGGGGAAACCCCGTCTTCTCGGGGGCACAAATTCATGCCCCACTGGACAATTTTTACATGTGCCGGCCAATCGTCGTCTTTTGTAGCCTCGATTCTGGTGCGTAGCTGATTGATAAGGGTACGATGGCTACGTTCACATACTGCGTTCCCTTGTGGCCAGTATGGTGAGGAGTGGGAGATCTTGTACCCGAAAAACCTGGCTAGTTCTTCCCAGACTTTTCCGGAGAACTCGGGGGCATTATCGGAATGGATGGCTTGGGGAATGCCAAAGTAAGGGAACACGTGTTGGAGCAGGGCATCAGCGACAGCGACAGCATGATGTTCCTTAGCTGGGCAGGCTACTACAAATTTGGAGTACGTGTCTACAAAAGTGATCACGTATTTATATCCAGATTTAAGGGGAAGAGGGCCTACTACGTCGATCGCCAGGAGTTGCCAGGGCTTGTGGGCGGTGATATGGCCAGATGGCCCAGCGGTCCGGGTGATATCTTTCCCAAGCGCACAGACGCGGCAAGTCTGGATAATTTCCTTGGCAAGGGTGGAGGGATTTGGGGCCCAGTAAATATCACTGAACACCTGTAGTAATTTTTTGGTGCCCAAGTGGATGCCATTGTGAGCATGTAGGTGGCGTAGGGTGTCACGTGCCGCATCAGGGGTCAAGAGGATGTGTCCGGACGGGGTTAGAAGGTGGTTGCCCTGTTGGCACAGCTTGGCAAATAGGTGAGCAGGGATCCAGGGGGGCCGTTCCTTGTGGTGCCAGAGTTGTAGTAGGTCGGGGTCCAGTTGTACCGCGTGGATGGGGAGGCGGGAGAGGGTATCTGCATTGGTGTGGAGCTTTCCGGGTCTGTATGAAATCTCGTACTGAAACTCCTCTAGGGTGTCATGCCACCGGACGAGTTGGGCGTTATGGGAGTCTGATTGGTGCAACCACTGGAGTGATTGGTGGTCGGTGATTATCGTGACTTGGGTCCCGGAAAGATAAGCCCTAAAATATTGGAGGGCCCAGATTATGCTGAGGCATTCTCGCTTGGTGGCGGCATAATTTTTTTCAGCTGGGTTCAGAGTGCGGCTGGCGCAGGCGATGATGTGTTCCCGGCCGGTCTGTACCTGGGCTAGGACGGTGCCTATCGTGGTAAGGGATACATCCGTGTAGAGGAGGAAAGGGAGGGCATAGTCGGGGAAGGCCACGATGGGGGCCGAGACAAGCTTGTCTTTTAGCTGTTGAAAAGCAGCTCGCTGATCCTCGGTCCAGAGGAAAGGTTCCCCTTTTCGTGTCAAGTCGTGAAGAGGCTTAGTGATCTGCGCGAATCCCTTCACGAAACGACGGTAATAGGATGTGAGTCCCAGGAAGGAGCGGACGCCGTGGACATCCTGCGGAGGTGGTATGTCTGCTATGGCATGAAGCTTGTCGGGATCTGGGGAAATTCCTGCTTGGGAAATAGTATGTCCTAGGAACGAGACAGTCTTAGCGGCCAGGACACATTTAGAAGGATGTAGCTTGAGGCCTGCCTGGCGAATTCTGGTGAAAACTCGACGGAGGCGCTGCAAGTGGTCGGCCCAGGTCTGGCTAAAAATAATGACATCGTCAAGATAAGCTAAACATATTTCCCAAGTGAGGCCGCTCAAGACAGATTCCATTAGTCTGGAGAAAGTGGCAGGGGCGTTGCAGAGGCCGAATGGCAGAACATTGAATTTGTAATGTTTGCCATTACTGGTGGAAAAGGCCGTCTTGCCTCGATGGTCCAGGTGGACAGGGACCTGCCAGTAGCCAGACTGGAGGTCGAGAGTAGAAAACCAAGACGCCCCGTAGAGGGAGTCTAGGGAATCGTCAATGTGGGGGAGGGGGGTGGCCTCTTTAATGGTGACGTCGTTCACACGGCAGTAGTCGATGCAAAACCGCATCGTGCCATCTTTCTTTTTTACTAGAACGACGGGGGAGGACCACGGGCTGGTGGAGGGGGAGATAACACCTGCCTCTTCCATTTCGCGCACCTGGCGGTCCTCCTCTTCTCTCTGTCGGGGGTTCTTGCGTCGGGAAGGTTGTCGTGTAGGTGGGCCTGTCGTATGGATTTCATGCGACAGTTACGTAGTATGCCCTATATCTGCTTGTCCTGTCGCAAACAAATCCTGGAAATCCAGGAGGAGGCGGCCTAAGGTGTCTGACTGCTGGTTGAAGAGATGGTCAGGGATGGGGGGTAGAGGGGTGGGGTGGTGGGAGGAGGATGGGGCACAGGGCTCGGCTTCTCCCATCTCTCTGATGACAAGCTCTTTGGGGAGGGTGAGAGGGGACGGGGCGAGATTGGCGATGTGAATGGCAGCATGGTGGGGAGAGAGGAAGGTGGGGGACACAAGGCAGGCAGAAAGGGGTCCGGAGGGGAGGAGGGGGGAGAACAAAACGGATGGACCTGAGGGCCTGTTAAGAGGTACCCATGCCTCATGGTGGGAGGGGATGGTAACGGCGGCGGAGATGGTGGCAGGGAAAGAGGGGGCAGGAGTGGGGTGGAAAGGCATGGGAGGGGGGGGAGAGGGAGGTGGAAAAAGGGGGGGAGAAGGGGGGCACTGGGGGGAGGAAGAGGACGAATCCTCCGGCCGGGGACGCGGCGTGCATGTGCAAATGGCTGGGGTGGAACAGGGTGGGGGAGGGAACTGGAGTTGTCGGCGACAGTCGATCGTGGCTCTGAGTTTTTGGAGCAAGTCTAGCCCTAAATACCCATCATAACTCCGGCAGGAGGAATAAAAAATGAATGGATGTTGGGCGGACACTGGCTGGTGGGTGTCGACCCATAGGGCCCGAGTTTCCCCATGGATGGGCAGGGGGCCATCCCCCGCGTCCACAAGGTGAGTGGTAGTAGGGCGGAGTGGGCCAAACCGCGATTTGTAGCGGGAGAAATAGTGGCTGTAAAGGCAGGACCTGGCCGCTCCCGTATCGACTAGTAGTCTGGCCTTCACGCCATTTATTTTCATCTTGTGGTATACTGGGGGGCGGTACTTAAGGGTGATGGCCCCTGCCACCATGGGTTGGTGCGGGGGCGGGCCTAAAAATCCAGCTGGCTAGGGCTCTCGTTCTCCTGTTCCTGCTCTAGTTCTCCTGGATGGGGCTCGTCCACGGGCGTCAGCTCGTCCCCTGGGGCCTCGCCTTCTAAGACGGACACTTTACGTGAACCCAGGGCTGTGATTCTGCGGCAAGCAGCTTTAAGCTGGTCCCGTATGTCATGAAGGGGGCAGCGGGAGTTGCAGGCTGTGAATTCCCACGGGTTGATAAGAATTATGTTCGGGTTTTCTCGTGGGGCGGGGCGCCAACGGAAGGGGTGTGCCCTGGGCGGACTAGGCGTCGGGGTCGGGCTGGTGTGGGGGAGAGGTGGACGCGGTGTGGGTGGGGGAGCCAGGGGTTGGGTGGGGAATTTCTTAACAACGTTAATTTGTTGTGGAGAACGGCAGGCGGTCAGGAGGCGCCGCATCAGCTGTATATCTCTATCCATGTCTCCTGTTGGGTCACGGATAGTGAAGTGTTGTTTCACAACACTTGGGAGTATTCTGAGCGGAGTATTAAATGTATGCTGATCCCGGGTGTTGTCATCTGCCTCCGGGTAGGCAGCAGTAACCAGGCGTCTTGCCTGTATCAGGGTATTATCTAAATCCCTGTCGAATGCAAAACTATCCAATTTGGATAGGGCCACTACTTTCCCTAATGATGGGGTGATGGCTTGTACAGTGAATTTTGTAAAGTTCTACCAGGTGAGTTCTGGGACGATTTTCGGCGCTATGTTCGCCGCCTTTTTACCTAACATTGGTAGTGTGACTGCAATTTTTTGTTGGTCATTTTCAAAGCCAATATCCAGTAAGGGTTTAATTATTGTCAGATATGTGTGTATATCATACTGGTCGGGGTCAAACTTGGGTAACTGAACGTGCGGTTTGGTTGCCATTTTGCCAAATATTTCCTCTCTCTTACGCCCGGGTCTAGAACCACCGCTGGCCACCAGTGTAATGCTAGGTGAAATTAGGCTCGACTTCTCGTTCCTATTTCACCTAACGTGGAGCGGGGTCCTCTTTCGAGACCGGAGCTAGTGCAATAAAGAGAGGCAGGACACAAAAACTCTAGGCAACAACCTTTACACGTATATTACCACAGTCAGACACAGGACAAATCAGCAGATATTACAGCACAATATATAGCAATATAAAACCTTATCTAGGACATGTGTATCTCACAGGATACTTGCTTCTCTGATAGTAATGACAACATAAACAATCCTAGTGTATCAGGAGTGCAGTAAATATAGGCGTGCGCGGGGGCGCGGGAGAGGGGTTGAGTCTCACTAGGAGGAGACAGGGGAGGTGCGGGGAGTGACTTGCAGCGGCTAGGGGAAAGTTATGGTAATACTGGAGGGCGGCAGATATTAGCCGTGAAGTTTATATGGTTTCCACTAGTCAAAAGACTATGGTAATTGATTTTATTCTTGATTTACACTTACTCGAGATAATGGAGGGAGAGAGGGTGATAAACAAGATTTATGGGTAACGTGGGGGAGGGAGAGAATACCATTAATACTTCCTTTCACAATATTCCTTCACAGTAGTGGGGGTATGTCTTTATAGGGGAATCTCCCAGCGGCACAGGCTTATTAATTGTATAACAGGGATGTCACTCACACGTATAGTCAATCAGATCTTGTTCCACACTCTCGTACTTTAACTTCTCACTGTGATCTTATTTAACCCGATATTCACTATATGAAATCACTGCACAATACTTACATTAGGGGAAATCACACTTAACCTAAATCACTCGTGCTACAATATCACACGTATTCATCAGGGGGATAGGCAGGAACATGTCGTCGGTGATCCTGCCGGGCTAGGGGCACTGCCAATGCGAGGCGTGCCGAGAGGGCACGGGATAACTCATAAGGGCGTCCTCTCGCGTCCTGGGCTTCCCGTGGCTTCCGGGCTTGGCTCAGGCGTGTGGCCCTCGGGACTGGGGCCGAATAACTCCAGGAACCTCTGTGATAAGTCCCGGCGTCGTGGGGGCATAGAGAGATCACGCCCGGGTGTCCTGGGGAGAACCGAGAGAGACTGTGGGTTGCGGTCTCCAGCGTCTAGGGGCGCTGACAGGGGAGGGCTGCGGCAGCGACTTCCACTGGGGTCCGTCAGGTGCGTCTGCTCTAGAGCCAGGCGTAGGGAACAGAGACCAGGGGAGGCTGTGAGGCCTGTCTGGGTCACTCTGGGACAGGAAGCCTGGGCTCTAGTCTCCTGCCGTGGGGACGTCTCTCCACTCACCTCTCTCTGCACACCCTCAGAGCGACAGTGGATCATCTCATGAGGAAGGGAGCGACAATAGGTCGTCTCTACCAAGACACTCTCGCAGCGACCATAGATCGTCTCACGAGGATGGGAGTGACCATGGATCGTCTCTACCGGAGCGCTTTCGGAGCGACCATGGATCGTCTCACGAGGATGGGAGTGACCATAGATCGTCTCTACTGGAGCACTTTCGGAGCGACCATAGATCATCTCACGAGGATGGGAGTGACCATAGATCGTCTCTACCGGAGCACTTTAGGAGCGACCATAGATCGTCTCACAAGGATGGGAGCGACCATAGATCGTCTCTACCGGAGCACTTTCGGAGCGACCATGGATCATCTCACAAGGATGAGAGTGACCATAGATCGTCTCTACCGGAGCACTTTCGAAGCAACCATAGATCGTCTCACGAGGATGGGAGCGACCATAGATCGTCTCTACCGGAGCACTTTCGGAGCGACCATAGATCGTCTCACGAGGATGGGAGCGACCACAGATCGTCTCTACTGTAACACTTTGGGAGCGACCATAGATCATCTCTACCAGAACACTTTGGGAGCGACCATAGATCATCTCTACCAGAGGGGCGCCATCTGGAGTATCTTTTCTAACTCCACCCCAGCTGGCTCAGCAATTCCACTCCGCGAAGGTAGCGTCCTTCTCCTACGGTGGCGGCGGCTTGGTGGCTGCATGACACAGGGGCGCACGGCCTGGGCTGACATGTGTCGCTGTTGCCGGGAGTGGTGGTGACTGGTGGCGGCTACCCCGTGGGGTCCATGTGGGGGTGTCGGCGCATCTTCGGGCATACTAAGCTGTGTTTGGCTTGCCCTGTCGTCGGGGGTACTATGGTATTCTTCGGGGGCACTGTTTTTCAAGCCACGCATTTTATTATCTATTATTTTTTCATGTTTCAGCACATTTTTATTGGAAATAATGGTTGACATAGTTATTTTCTGAGTATCTAACTTAAGAGTTGCCACTGATCGCCAGCTAGTTCAGTACGGAGGTCGGGCTACTCGTGCAGAGACCACAGAAATCGCATATCTTTAAAAATCTCTCCAGTGATATTTAATGATATACCGTACGTAAGTTCTTCATGATATTATTCTTTAGCAGTTATACTAATTTCCTAGATATGCTTTAATGCGGTAAATGCAGGAAAACGTTACTGTAGCCGCCGTGAAAGCACACCGAGTGTGACAGCATTCATCACATATTTAAAAGTCTCTAGCTGCACATTTTGTGTGAAACCCATAAAATTTAGCTTTCTAAAAGAACAATGCTTCATCTCCAAAATGCTAAAGAATATCTACAAAGTTTTTCATATGAAAATTGTACAATGTTTAAAGCCGAAATTGTGCAGAAACGAGACCGCCGGCCGAGATCCGACGATACCGAGGGCTCCAAAATACCGTACAAAAACTCGAAACAACACACCAGTGGTGTACCCTGAACAGGGTATTCCTCTAGACTTCAGGAAATACTTCAGTCTAGGCACTGTCCATTTTTCTATGCAACGGTTTTCCATGATCTTTGTACGTACGATCTTCAGCCGTGTCGTGCTAATATTTCTTAATGAAGAATCGTTACATGTTTCTCATAACACTGTTTATTTTGTTTTGATTGACACATACATGAAATGGATGTAAAATAAAGCTTATCGATATTTAAATAGGGAAAGAATAATAACCGTCCCCAAACCGAGATGCTAGACTCAGCCCACCATTCCTTCTTGACTATAATACAGCCTCTCTTCCTTGTAGCAGTAACTAGAATAATGTTGTTATAATTTCTCCCATCCTTTTAGCGACACAGAGGGCACATAAAATGAACGGAGTTTAGTAGATCGACTTTGATGTCGAAAATGTGAAGAGTGGCAGTTTTTCCTTGGTTAGTGACATCGGGAAATTTCCACTCTATCCCTCCATCTCATCCTCGGCCTCCCCCTCCCTATCCCCCACTCCACCTCACTCACATACACTCTCCTCGTTAGTCTCTCGCTCTCCATCCTCTCCACATGGCCAAACCACCTCAATGTATTTCTCCTAACGCGTTCTGTCACATCCACACCACAAAGCTCCTTTTATGTGGGAAATACAGAAAGAGGAGGACAGTTCCTAAGTTGACCTACTGACTAAAATCACTTGGAGCCTGCCAGACTAAATTAAGGTGTCACTGCACTAAGAAGGCTGAAAAGACTCACCTTAATTCGAAAGCCACTACACTGGGGCCACTGGTTCTCTGTAACTTAGGCTGCCACGTACCGCTGCCTGACTTTGTATTCATGTTGCCATCTTCCAAGTAACCCAAGTAACGCACTAGTAACAAGTAACATCGTACCTGCAAGTGAAAGGAAAAATTAGTTGGAGGTGGGGGGAGAAAGTGACCAATATTAGCCTACTCTTATTATTATCAAAGAAAATACACTTCTTTTTTTTTTTTTTTTTGTCTGACATTGAGCGTATACCCCATGAAGAGAGTCCAAAGGGTCAAAACTACTGTACAGAGTAGTATGTCAGTAAGAGTTACACAAGGTACCTGCAACATCTGATGTGTTGTGGGGACAGCTCAGTGTGATGGTGTGTGTGTGTAGCAGTGCCAGTAGGCAGTGAATACACAACTGACACACACAAGAAATAGCCAGGTGGAGTAGCAGAGCAGCTTTATAAATGCACCACACTATGTTCACACAACTTTAATGCAATATTAGAGTACACAGTCACGTTGCCTATATGTACTTCGCGATATCTGACCCAACCAGGCAGTGCTGAATGCAATTTGCCTAATATAATTACAAGATTTTATGTGAATACCAGTAAATATTATCCTCATCCAACTTTAAGCCCACAGTTCCCTTTATCATCTTTCATCATCAGCCCCTATTACCACCTTAAATTCGATTTTTTTTTAGTAGTAATAACACTAGTAGCCTAGTAATAGGAATGAAGTGGTGGTAGTAGTAGTAGTAGTGGTGGTGGTAGTAGTAGTAGTAGTAGTAGTTAGTCTCCATTAACCTCACATCACTTTATTTCTCCAAAATCTACACAAAACCGTCTCGAGGCTGCAAGAATGGTACAAAAAATCGTCAAAGGAAATACAACAACAGATTGATTTTTTAAAATTAATCATTATGTAGTGCTTTCATCTGAGCTCATGACATACTGTTTTCACTAACTTGGCCTATAACTGCTGTCTCTTCATCGTGAACTGTGAGCTGTAGAAAGATTAACATTAGAATACAGTGCCAGTCACGAAGTGCTATGGAAAGTATGTTGTTGGGCCACAGCTGTAGAGATTAGCATTAGAATACTATGCTAGTCATGAAGAAGTGCTATGGAAAGGATGTTGGGCCACGGTATGGTAAAGAGATTAACATTAGAATACAGAGCCAGTCACGAAGAAGCGCTATGGAAAGGATGTTGTTGGGCCACAGCTGTAGATATTATATAGCATTAGAATACGATGCTAGTCATGAAGAAGTGCTATGGAAAGGATTTCGAGCCACAGTTGTAAAAAGACTCGTATTAGAAAACAATGTTAGTCACGAGGAAGTGCTATGGATATGATGTTGAGCCGCAGTATTGTCTTTTTCTGCCACTGAGCTGTGAAATAAGTTTCCAGAGGACGCGAGTCTGGTCCAAGTTAGAGTACAAATTCCAGCTTTATTCTTTGTATCAGTAACCGATGTTATTCCGCTTAGGAGACTCCATGGCAGTGTGGGGCTGCATGCAGGCTGTATCTAACCCTTCCACTTCCAAAGCCCGTCTTGGCTAAATAAAGTGAAAAATCAAGTTATAATCGTCAGCAGGCAGCAGTAGTGAAGCGTTAGTGTGACTCCAGGTTGATCTAAACGTACAGAGATAAAATCGTCAACAGACAGCGGTAGTAATGGTTACTGTGACTCCCTGCTCATCTAAACGTGAACCCTGTGGACTGGAGGATGAAGTTACCTCTCTGCAGTGCCACATCCTGCTGTCATGGGATAGGGATTGAGGAACATATATAAATAGTGGTACTGGCGTGGTTATATCAGTGCCACCACCTGCAAGCGTCCCTCTCCAACGTCATCGGCTTGAAGGAGCTATTTACGTGGAATCCTCTTCAAAAAATACCCCAAAACCCACAATAAAAAAAAAAAGCCAAAAATCGACGGAATTACATTACATACGAACATCCCAAAAATTTCGGGGACAGAATGTTTACAAAATTTCGGCCCCCCCCCCCAAAAAAAAAGACCCTTTAAATATCTCCAAACAACAATATTCTTAAAATACCCGCCGCCGGACCACACACCCAGCCACCCCCCACCCCACCACCGGGCCGCTACCACACCACCACCCCAGGAGGACACAACGGTGGGGCTAGTGACCCAGGTCAAGAGGGTCACCGGGACACTACTGTCCTGAGTCCCTTTTCCCCGCAACTACCCCAACACCAGGTGACCGGAAAAAGCCAACGACCTTGCGGGCGGGACAACCATCGCCAGAAGTGGAGTGGGACTGAACAAACTTCAGTCCCAGGTAGGGCTGCAAAGGGTGAGAAAGTTTCCAGGAAAATGGAAACTTTCCAGGGAATCTTTCCGGGAATTTTCAGGGCCTGGGAATTTTTGGAATTTTCAGGAATATTCACATTTTTCAAAAAAATTTGTGTATTAATAAGTAAAGCAATTTAGGGTAATGTATATATTAATTAGATACAGTCTTCAACTCCAGTTAGTACAGTACATGGACGTGTATTGAACGGGACTGAACGCGTCCCACTCAGTCACTGTGCCTCTCACTACACTACCCACTTCAGCCAGAAACAGCATACAGAGAGGAGGTCACGGTGGTCATTCCCCGTCCCTGCTCACCTCTTCATCCTTCTCACTGTCTGCATATCATTAATGTAAGTTGAATTATTGCATAAATGTCAGAGAGAAACTGGTCTATGTATGAAAATACACACACCAAACTGCGAAACAGACCTACCAATGATCGAGTGGAAAAGTTGGTGGCCATTCGTGCTAATCTCAAACTGTTTGAAGATGACATGGACGAGAAAAATTTAACCATCTGCACCAGTGAAATGGATTCAGACAGTGAAGTGATGGAAGATTCAGTGTCATCTGATTCAGAGGAAACAGAAGTTACCGAACAACAAAGTGAGAAATAAATGTAGTGAAAAATTGAGACAATCTGCTCTATTGTTCTAACTTGCATGGCATAGCCAGTGATAATTAATGATAAGTTTTGCTTTCTTATTCTGCTTACATATTACTGTAAGGTACCAGTTTTGAGTAAAATTTTAGTTTACAAACAAGGTTTTCAGCTTACATACTGAATAACGCCACACATTTTGAGATAAGGTTATCTAAAGCTTAGGAAGTTATATTTGGATTGAAATAAACATTTTTCTTTACACATGACTTTTAATTCTCCTCAGGAAAAAGGGGCCACCTCTTTTCTTTTATAATTTTTAAGGCGTTCAAAACCATCTGAAAGTTCCCGAAAATTCCCGAATATTCCCAACATTTCCAATAAATTCCCAAAATTCCCCTGGAAAGTTTCCGAGTTCAAAATTCCCGGGAATTTTACAACCCTAGTCCCAGGTCATGCCTTGGCGACGGCCATTGTTACCACCTCAAGGGCAGGAGGCCCAAGGGCAGGAGGCCCAAGGCTACAGCCAGAAGTGTGCACCAGGGTAAGGGGACCCTTAGCCACTCCAAGGGCAGGAAGCCCAAGGCTACAGCCAGAAGTGTGCACCAGGATAAGGGGACCCTTAGCCACTCCAAGGGCAGGAGGCCCAAGACTACGGCCAGAAGTGTGCACCAGGGTAGGGAGACCCTTAGCCACTTCAAAGGCAGGAAGCCCAAGGCTATGGCCAGAAGTGTGCACCAGGGTAAGGGGACCCTTAGCCACTTCAAGGGCAGGAGGCCCAAGACTACGGCCAGAAGTGTGCACCAGGGTAAGGGGACCCTTAGCCACGGCTTTAGTATACACCAGAGAGAGAGTTGCCTCTGTGCATCCCTCTCCACGTACCGGAGAGGACACGGACTCCGTGAATCCTTCTCCTGCCTCTTCCCCCTGTGGGAGCCCTTCGTCACCATCTGGGAGTGTTGCCCCGGAGGTGTCGCCAGAGTGGTGGCAAGGCCCGAAACTGGACCTACCTCCCACGCCTGGGAAATCTCTGTTCCTGCCAGAAACCAGACGGAGACGGTGCCGCAGCCCAACCCTGTCGGCGCCTCTCCCCATAGGCGACTGCAGCCCCAGGACCCCCAGGCCCGACCAGCAGACTCCAGACGAGGGCAACCCAGGCTCCCTCACCCCACGGAGACAGAGACGACAGGCCCGCCTCCTCCAGCTGTTTGCCCCCAGTCCCGAGGGCCACCTCTCAGGTCGAGGCCCCCAGACAGGAAGGCCTCTCTGCACCCCACCAACGAGGCTCCAGTACGAGGGCCACCCTGCACCCCACCAACGAGGCTCCAGTACGAGGGCCTCCCTACACTCCACCGAGGCTCCAGTACGAGGGCATCCTCTCAGGTCGAGGCCCCCAGACAGGA
>NC_137048.1:10609940-10617297 GCF_032717465.1 Coenobita brevimanus
ATGTCAAATATACAGTTCCTCCACCTACGTTCCTTTCCCACATCGATACAATCATTCATTCATTCATTCGTTGCCTGACGCCATGTATCCCAGACAGGGTGGCCAACAATCATGTTGTAGGAAAAAGATACTATTGCACACTAAAGCCCTTTACACACATACCTCTACTGGTTCTGAGTGTCTGTAACAAAATCTATTGACACCGCGTCACAACACCAGGCATGGCTGTTCGAAACGTTTCAAACCTCTATACTGGGGTAAGGGGGGGAGGGCAGAGGGGGTGGCTTGTTCGAGCGAGCGCCTTGAACTGACTGGCCTTTACTCCGGCTTCCAGGGGGGGGGGGAGAAATTAGTAGGCGCGAGTGTACATGCATTATATTGTGTTAAGTGTGACTGTGCATTGTGGTGTCAAAGGCTAACTCTGTGTCCCTGTCTCCTGTATATCAAATATCACTCTGTTGTATTGTAACGGTGTAGAAGTAAGGCAATAGATGTGTTAAGGTGTACTGCCTGGTTTTTATGTCCTGTTCCTTTGTGGGTGCTTTACTTCCGGTCCGGAAAGAGGACCCCGCTCAGTCGCTAGTGCTTTTAGGACGAGAAGTCGACCTAAAAGCACTCAGCATAACAATTCTCCCACCAAACTCACACTTATTTACATCCATTGCCTTGCATAACAACAGTAAGCAGAATTTAGTGGGGAAATTAATTGTAAGGAAACTGTGGAGGTAGAGCAGGATACTTACTACTACGCCAGCCATCTTCAACGTCTGCTCTCACAAGAATGCCAAATATCATCTCAATACACCCACCTTCCCTCACACACGTACACCCTACTAATCTCTATCTAACATTAGTGAGTGAAATTATGTGAAAGTAAATTAGATGAAAGCTGCCGAAAAACAGATCAGAGCAGGATACTTACGCTGGCCTTCTTCGGCGTCTGTTCTTCCATTTACACCACCATTCCACAGCCATCTCAAAACACGGATATTTCCATCACATACCTATACCCTAGTAATCTCTATATACTTATTTAGTATTAACAAGCACATTTATGCCCGAAAATCAGATGGTAGTGGTAAAATTATGGAAGTGGACCAGGATACTCACGAAGCCGCCCTTCTATAGCATCTGCTCGGATTTTGTCGCCCTTTCTGATCACGAAACACGAATACTCACTATAAATGCTCACTTCTAAGTTATCTCCGTGCCATATCTAATTTTCACAAGCACAATAATACAAGTAAATTAACTATAACCACTTGAAAATGTGGAATCAAGGCAGGATTCTCACCTGATCTGTCCTAAATGTTCTCTTGAAACATGGCGTCAGTTGCACTTACACTCCCAACGCCAACCTCGGAACTTCGGAAGTATTCATAAAGATCATAAACCAATTTCCGAGATTTAATAACACCTTCACAGCATTTTAAAAACATTAGAAATAATCTTGTTTGGTTGATAATTTCGATTTTTATATTTTTTGGCTTGGTTGCGTTCTAACTGAAAGATAAACAAACAATTGTATACACACGTGCACCGGACACTCAAAACATTTATAATTTTTGGAACCTTGCCTGCGTCTCCGATTGATGCCCGCGAAGTTCAAATTGGTAACGTGGTTTTGATCAATTCGCTGGTTTATATGCTGAAGTATCGCTGCACTTATGATCGAGTTAACTGTTTAAAAGATTTATATGCTGTTATTTGCATGGATGCTACCCTCTTGCCAGATATTTTGGATTTCCTGACGAAAAGATGAAGCCGAAGTCGATAACTACGAAAAAAATTCCCACATCTGGCACTCCTTTCTAGTTTCAAATTCTCCCCCTAAAATTAGTTTAAACCTCAGCAGTACTAAATATTACCTTTTTAGAGACTTAGAGAGGAAATCACGGTACAATTTTTCTTTTGTTTCCCTTAGACGAATATAATGTACTGTGACAGAGATACCGCGATGCAGTGTTCCAAAGAGTATGTGTAGTTAGGTAGCAAGATTTTTTAAGAATACACAAATTATATACTTACCCCTGTATCTTGAGTTACCTTATCTAATACAGTAGTTCACTTTCGGTTTTTTTTTATTACCACGTTTTTAGTGAGTCTAGGTTATTTGGCGGCTGCATTGACTTTTGGATTATAAAGTCCTCGATTAAAATTTTTCCATTTACAACTTTAATCACGTACCTCAGCGGCAGAAAAGGATAATGTTACTACTCGACATCTATACCTCTTCATTACTAACACCACAGTCCAGCATTCGTTTTTTGCTACAACTCAAGCATTCAGAATAAGGAGATAGCAATTTTAGGCCAATTTAAAGTGAGAGGAGGACTGTAGGCCTTTACTTTTATTATTATTACTTATTATTATTGCGTCTGCCATTTACTTTGAAAGTTTTGAACCATGGAGAGGGGTTACATGAACGAGCGCACGTAAATACACCCCCTCCCCCCACCCCCTTCGTAGCACCTCTTTCTTAGCGATTTGTTCTGCACATTACATTAATTTTCCTTATCCTCTTCCTTTCTGATAATGATGCCAGCTGTGTCTGCATTAGCCATAAGTAACATACAAGAGAATGATAAGGTGTAATGTATGAAACAAGTTGCTACGGAAGAGGCCATTGATTTGACAGCCATTTCCCTGAGGCCCAACGGTTCTCCTACATCCCAAGTCCTTCACGTCACCACTTGTCCACTAATACCCACCGTCCACAAGTCTCACTCAGGACTGTGATGATATTAACAGGGGTGTTAAGACATTTCAGTGGGTAGTGCACATCAGTCATCTGTTTTAGACTCAAATCAGCAGACTTTACGTTCCCTATGCATGGAATCGAACGCGCATTCTTCCGGTAGGCCTCTTCCCTAACCACTAGACCACCACCTCCACCATGACCTGAAGTGGCCTGAATTTAGCCCACGGTTATAAATGTATGTATATGGACCTGACCTGACCCCACTAGACCCATTGTGACCTAATTCAACCGGTAACCTGAATGTCAAAATAAATGGTCAAGAGCACACCTACTTCACTGCCTTTAAAATGTAGGGGCCCTAGGCTAGACCAACCTAATCCAGTATATTTAAGGGCAGCTAAGCCGCCTACTTCCCTTAGTGGCAGTACAGGCTGTGTACCGTTTTATAAAGGCAACATACACACGTCGCCACTGCCTTTAAAGTGTAGGGGCCTGAGGGCTAGACTAACCATGGTGGCATTACACGGGCTGTGTACCGTTTATAAAGGCAACATACACACGTCGCCATGGTTCACCTGTGGCCGCCCTCCACATTACTCCAGCCCCAGCAGCCTCTAGAGTATTCACACTGCATGATCTAGTACCAGGGCTTTTGCAGTCTGCCTCTTGGCCCTGTGGAGAGGATGGAGAGTGAGAGACTGATGAGGAGAATATATGTGAGTGAGGTGGAGGCGGGAAGAGGGAGGGGGAGGTCCAAGGATATGAGATAGAGCGATGGAGTGGAGAGGTACAGTATATGAGAGAGGTGTGTGAGCTGGGAGCAGAGGGGCAGTGAAATGGCAGGGCACAGGGCGACATGGAGGCGGTTGTTTTTGCCCCACCCCCTTACACAGGATTAAGGCGTCTGGCAATAAATAGGAATGCAGACAGATTCTTGCAACCCTTCTGACATTCACACCTCTCACTCTCCACACCCAGCTGGCATCCTCCTTTCCCATCCCTGCCAATAAAATAAATAAATAGTAAATAAAAAGAATATAACCTACTGGGATTTAAGGTACCTTTTAGAACACAAGACAGAAGGAAATAGATGTTTCAATGTCAGAACATTGATCATTCAGTGGAGTGTAATTCCATTACAGAAAAATTTTCATCAGCAGATACAAAACTTTTTGGTGTCATATGAAAGCATTCTCTGGCCTTTACAATATGACCATGTGTCTCATAGTTGGTGTGCTGAAAGCGAGAAATTACTGACAAGAGGAGAGTTTTGTGAGTGAGGTGGAGGAGGAGAGAGAAGATGGAGAAATAATAGAAAGATAAATGAAATGTCAGTTGGAAAGTTAAAGGAGGAGAGGAGAGGGGTTATAAAATTTATTTAAACTCTAAACAGTAAAGTGGAATAATGGAAAGAAGAAGTGATGTCAGGAGGCAAATTTGTTTATGGCCACCCCTTAGTGATTAAGGCGATCTGACATTTAACAGATGATGGATCTTAAAGTTATTGTGTATCATAATATTTCTCTTTATGAGTCAATGAACATTAATAATAACGTCGTATAATAATTCATGTACATAACGCGATATAATTCACAGATGGTATTCATTTATCATTATTGTATAGTAATAAATCAGTATTAATACTATCGTCATAGGTGCTTTCTTTATCAGTCGATCATCATCGTCATTATCATTTCATTTCAATCTTTATCAAGAATCATTGATTATTAATTAATAATGTCGCATCTAATCTTAATCGTCATTATCATCATCATTTGCACAATCACTCTTTAGTTTATTATTTGGATCACCGTCATTTGATTTATCATTTAAATCACATAATATGAACATATTCATCATCTTTTGTCATCATCATTGTCATCATAGCAAATGTTTAAATTCTTTAATCAACGATATCATTCAAATCACGTATTACAACGAGTATCATCATCATCATCATCATCATCATCATCGCCATTATGTACGATCGTAATCATATATCATTGAAATCACGTACTAACTGTCTATCATCATCATCATCATCATCATCGCCATTAACACAACAGTTTCTTTAGCCTTGTTAACAGAAAACTTCTAGTGTACAAACAGCTAGACAAGGAGTTTATTACAAACTCACAGTAAAACAGTCTGCCCATTGAGCTGTCTGATACCAGAACTGATTACCATTACACTTAAGTCTTCAAACATAGAAAGCTTCATATATTAATACCTTTAATTTTTAATGGGGGCATTTATGCATTCAAAGGAGGTTATCATATCAACATCAGGGTAGAACGCATTGTGTTGTGGAGTACACTGCTGCATACCGGGTAAACTGAGATGGTGATGTCTGCAGTATCAGGAGTTAAATGGTGGGTGATGATAGTAGTAAGGCAGGACCGGGGAGGTTTGTACAAGGGATAAGTATGATACAGGGGCAGTAGGGGAGACATGGCCATGTTGAGGGGAGGGAATTAGATATATACAAGATATATACATATAAGAAATACAAGGATTAAGACATAATGGGAATTATACAATAATAGTTTGATACATGACAAACAAGGAGTAGATATGAGAGTTCTATTGTTGTTCTTCCTTCATGTTTTTTTTTTTTTTTTTTTGGTATTTTCTGTAGGATACACTGTCACTCAGTAATGCATGAAAGAAATACCATCATTTTCTAGTAGGCAGAGTGCTGTTCACAGTTTGGTTAAATGTTAGATGGCAATGGTAGTCACGGAATGCGAGGGCACTAAGTACGGGGAGTTTCTACGTCGTGTGTAGGGCGTACTATGCCGGTAGCGACTCTGATTTCCTGGAGTCGACGTTCCATTTTTCTGACACAACAATGCACTGCACAGATGATGAGTGGAAAACCTATGAAAGCGATAACCACAGGGGGAAACACAACCGTTGGATGAACCCATGAACGGCTGTAGGCCAGAGAAAACTGATCCATAATGAAATCACTGTCATTGAGGAAGGTGAGCATGCGCAAGTGAGGGGAGGTGATGGTAATGTTGGCAGAAGGTAGGGTTGAAGGCATGTCGATTGGTTGAAAGATGTCATAGGAGTGTTTACGAACAGCTTGGTGATAGCGAGTGGCGTAAGTGATGACGGACTCTGATTTGACGGTACAATAGTCAGGTGCTTTATAGAGACCACTAGCGGGGACGGAGCGAACGGAAGAACCAGGACACATGATTGTGACAGAGATGGGAACAGCAAAGAAGAAGTACTGGACATGGTTGAGGTGAGCATGGTGGACTGGGAGGTCAGGAGCTGGGACAAAAGAACAGGCCGAGTAGATGGAATGGTTGCGAACTAAAGCAGACTCACAGGGTGTAGCACTGCTAGGGAAGATAGCGAAAAGGTGGGCAGCACAGAGACGAGAGGTCGGAGTAAGGAAGGAACATTGCTGGAGGTCTGTGGAAGAAAGGAAAGCAACGGAAAGATGATCATGGGAGAGGAGGAAATATTCGGAAGGAACAGATACCTGTAACAAGGAGTTGTTGAGGCGGAAAGGGAAGGGAATGATGTGGAAAAGGTTAAAGGTTATGGCAGAACGGAGAGGAATATGGACAACGACGTATGTAAGGAGAAGAGTGGCTTCGAGAACAGGATAATAATATTCAAGGGAGGAGTAAGGGAGGACTGGGGAGAGACCGAAGGTGGAGTGAGCCCATTCCAGGACAGAACGGAGAGCTGAGACAGGTACTAAGTCGGCAGTGACACGTCCATTGATAGCATCGACCAGGATACGAACCAAGGTAGAGACTTGTGACAGGAGAGAGTCAACGACCAGTTGGAGATTATCCATGTTGAGTTTGAGGTAGAAGAACTGAGAGATAAGGTTGAGATCTGAAAGATGGCATTGTAAGATATCGGTGAAATTGTTTAGAGTGGACGTGACTTCATTGAGGTGGGTTGTGAGCTTCTGTAACATAGTGTGTTGGATTTTAATGACTCGGCATTGTGATTCTAGGGCTGAAGCTAAATGAGTGAGATCAGATTGGAAGCCAGAAATGTCACGGGCTGTAGCAACCCCAGACAAGCCACTCAAAATCTCACCGCCGAAGTCAAAGAGACCTCGTTTCACACGAGAATGACCCACGGGTGTCTGAATGGAAAATGTGTCATTGAGCTCAGTGAATCTGTTACTTATGTATTGCAACTGCCAGGAGAGTGGGAGGAAAAGGTTATAGAGATACTCATTCGGGTTGTGTGTCCCCATGAGGGCCGTGAGATGGTTCATGATTCCGTGGAGCTGGTGCGCGTAGGCAGGTAGGGCAATGGCTACGTCGGCCAGGGGCGCAAGATCGTAGCGCAAGGAGACCTCGCCTCCTGAGCCGACCAAGGCCCCGGGACGTACTCCACCATCGTCCTGACCTGACCCAGACCCCAGGAGGGTCAGCATTGCCAGCAGGGAGATCGCTAACATCGTACCTAGAAAATCAGGGTAGAGTTAATGGGGGAGGTCGTGAAGAGGTTGATGGGCAGAGCGCAGTTTGGACCAATATTGATTGATTGATGAATGAGCAGGTGGAGATGGAGAGGAAGGAGACTGAGGGATAGGTGGAGACAAAGTAGACTGAGGGATGGGAGGAGGGGAAGAGGGGGCAGGAGGTTGTGGAAGTGACTCTTCCAACACGA